>NW_027649784.1:1846997-2072001 GCF_965287045.1 Carcharhinus amblyrhynchos | reverse complement strand
CTCTACGCCCACCACCTCTACGCCCACCACCTCTACGCCCACCACCTCTACGCCCACCACCTCTACGCCCACCACCTCTACGCCCACCACCTCTACGCCCACCACCTCTACGCCCACCACCTCTACGCCCACCACCTCTACGCCCACCACCTCTACGCCCACCACCTCTACGCCCACCACCTCTACGCCCACCACCTCTACGCCCACCACCTCTACGCCCACCACCTCTACGCCCACCACCTCTACGCCCACCACCTCTACGCCCACCACCTCTACGCCCACCACCTCTACGCCCACCACCTCTACGCCCACCACCTCTACGCCCACCACCTCTACGCCCACCACCTCTACGCCCACCACCTCTACGCCCACCACCTCTACGCCCACCACCTCTACGCCCACCACCTCTACGCCCACCACCTCTACGCCCACCACCTCTACGCCCACCACCTCTACGCCCACCACCTCTACGCCCACCACCTCTACGCCCACCACCTCTACGCCCACCACCTCTACGCCCACCACCTCTACGCCCACCACCTCTACGCCCACCACCTCTACGCCCACCACCTCTACGCCCACCACCTCTACGCCCACCACCTCTACGCCCACCACCTCTACGCCCACCACCTCTACGCCCACCACCTCTACGCCCACCACCTCTACGCCCACCACCTCTACGCCCACCACCTCTACGCCCACCACCTCTACGCCCACCACCTCTACGCCCACCACCTCTACGCCCACCACCTCTACGCCCACCACCTCTACGCCCACCACCTCTACGCCCACCACCTCTACGCCCACCACCTCTACGCCCACCACCTCTACGCCCACCACCTCTACGCCCACCACCTCTACGCCCACCACCTCTACGCCCACCACCTCTACGCCCACCACCTCTACGCCCACCACCTCTACGCCCACCACCTCTACGCCCACCACCTCTACGCCCACCACCTCTACGCCCACCACCTCTACGCCCACCACCTCTACGCCCACCACCTCTACGCCCACCACCTCTACGCCCACCACCTCTACGCCCACCACCTCTACGCCCACCACCTCTACGCCCACCACCTCTACGCCCACCACCTCTACGCCCACCACCTCTACGCCCACCACCTCTACGCCCACCACCTCTACGCCCACCACCTCTACGCCCACCACCTCTACGCCCACCACCTCTACGCCCACCACCTCTACGCCCACCACCTCTACGCCCACCACCTCTACGCCCACCACCTCTACGCCCACCACCTCTACGCCCACCACCTCTACGCCCACCACCTCTACGCCCACCACCTCTACGCCCACCACCTCTACGCCCACCACCTCTACGCCCACCACCTCTACGCCCACCACCTCTACGCCCACCACCTCTACGCCCACCACCTCTACGCCCACCACCTCTACGCCCACCACCTCTACGCCCACCACCTCTACGCCCACCACCTCTACGCCCACCACCTCTACGCCCACCACCTCTACGCCCACCACCTCTACGCCCACCACCTCTACGCCCACCACCTCTACGCCCACCACCTCTACGCCCACCACCTCTACGCCCACCACCTCTACGCCCACCACCTCTACGCCCACCACCTCTACGCCCACCACCTCTACGCCCACCACCTCTACGCCCACCACCTCTACGCCCACCACCTCTACGCCCACCACCTCTACGCCCACCACCTCTACGCCCACCACCTCTACGCCCACCACCTCTACGCCCACCACCTCTACGCCCACCACCTCTACGCCCACCACCTCTACGCCCACCACCTCTACGCCCACCACCTCTACGCCCACCACCTCTACGCCCACCACCTCTACGCCCACCACCTCTACGCCCACCACCTCTACGCCCACCACCTCTACGCCCACCACCTCTACGCCCACCACCTCTACGCCCACCACCTCTACGCCCACCACCTCTACGCCCACCACCTCTACGCCCACCACCTCTACGCCCACCACCTCTACGCCCACCACCTCTACGCCCACCACCTCTACGCCCACCACCTCTACGCCCACCACCTCTACGCCCACCACCTCTACGCCCACCACCTCTACGCCCACCACCTCTACGCCCACCACCTCTACGCCCACCACCTCTACGCCCACCACCTCTACGCCCACCACCTCTACGCCCACCACCTCTACGCCCACCACCTCTACGCCCACCACCTCTACGCCCACCACCTCTACGCCCACCACCTCTACGCCCACCACCTCTACGCCCACCACCTCTACGCCCACCACCTCTACGCCCACCACCTCTACGCCCACCACCTCTACGCCCACCACCTCTACGCCCACCACCTCTACGCCCACCACCTCTACGCCCACCACCTCTACGCCCACCACCTCTACGCCCACCACCTCTACGCCCACCACCTCTACGCCCACCACCTCTACGCCCACCACCTCTACGCCCACCACCTCTACGCCCACCACCTCTACGCCCACCACCTCTACGCCCACCACCTCTACGCCCACCACCTCTACGCCCACCACCTCTACGCCCACCACCTCTACGCCCACCACCTCTACGCCCACCACCTCTACGCCCACCACCTCTACGCCCACCACCTCTACGCCCACCACCTCTACGCCCACCACCTCTACGCCCACCACCTCTACGCCCACCACCTCTACGCCCACCACCTCTACGCCCACCACCTCTACGCCCACCACCTCTACGCCCACCACCTCTACGCCCACCACCTCTACGCCCACCACCTCTACGCCCACCACCTCTACGCCCACCACCTCTACGCCCACCACCTCTACGCCCACCACCTCTACGCCCACCACCTCTACGCCCACCACCTCTACGCCCACCACCTCTACGCCCACCACCTCTACGCCCACCACCTCTACGCCCACCACCTCTACGCCCACCACCTCTACGCCCACCACCTCTACGCCCACCACCTCTACGCCCACCACCTCTACGCCCACCACCTCTACGCCCACCACCTCTACGCCCACCACCTCTACGCCCACCACCTCTACGCCCACCACCTCTACGCCCACCACCTCTACGCCCACCACCTCTACGCCCACCACCTCTACGCCCACCACCTCTACGCCCACCACCTCTACGCCCACCACCTCTACGCCCACCACCTCTACGCCCACCACCTCTACGCCCACCACCTCTACGCCCACCACCTCTACGCCCACCACCTCTACGCCCACCACCTCTACGCCCACCACCTCTACGCCCACCACCTCTACGCCCACCACCTCTACGCCCACCACCTCTACGCCCACCACCTCTACGCCCACCACCTCTACGCCCACCACCTCTACGCCCACCACCTCTACGCCCACCACCTCTACGCCCACCACCTCTACGCCCACCACCTCTACGCCCACCACCTCTACGCCCACCACCTCTACGCCCACCACCTCTACGCCCACCACCTCTACGCCCACCACCTCTACGCCCACCACCTCTACGCCCACCACCTCTACGCCCACCACCTCTACGCCCACCACCTCTACGCCCACCACCTCTACGCCCACCACCTCTACGCCCACCACCTCTACGCCCACCACCTCTACGCCCACCACCTCTACGCCCACCACCTCTACGCCCACCACCTCTACGCCCACCACCTCTACGCCCACCACCTCTACGCCCACCACCTCTACGCCCACCACCTCTACGCCCACCACCTCTACGCCCACCACCTCTACGCCCACCACCTCTACGCCCACCACCTCTACGCCCACCACCTCTACGCCCACCACCTCTACGCCCACCACCTCTACGCCCACCACCTCTACGCCCACCACCTCTACGCCCACCACCTCTACGCCCACCACCTCTACGCCCACCACCTCTACGCCCACCACCTCTACGCCCACCACCTCTACGCCCACCACCTCTACGCCCACCACCTCTACGCCCACCACCTCTACGCCCACCACCTCTACGCCCACCACCTCTACGCCCACCACCTCTACGCCCACCACCTCTACGCCCACCACCTCTACGCCCACCACCTCTACGCCCACCACCTCTACGCCCACCACCTCTACGCCCACCACCTCTACGCCCACCACCTCTACGCCCACCACCTCTACGCCCACCACCTCTACGCCCACCACCTCTACGCCCACCACCTCTACGCCCACCACCTCTACGCCCACCACCTCTACGCCCACCACCTCTACGCCCACCACCTCTACGCCCACCACCTCTACGCCCACCACCTCTACGCCCACCACCTCTACGCCCACCACCTCTACGCCCACCACCTCTACGCCCACCACCTCTACGCCCACCACCTCTACGCCCACCACCTCTACGCCCACCACCTCTACGCCCACCACCTCTACGCCCACCACCTCTACGCCCACCACCTCTACGCCCACCACCTCTACGCCCACCACCTCTACGCCCACCACCTCTACGCCCACCACCTCTACGCCCACCACCTCTACGCCCACCACCTCTACGCCCACCACCTCTACGCCCACCACCTCTACGCCCACCACCTCTACGCCCACCACCTCTACGCCCACCACCTCTACGCCCACCACCTCTACGCCCACCACCTCTACGCCCACCACCTCTACGCCCACCACCTCTACGCCCACCACCTCTACGCCCACCACCTCTACGCCCACCACCTCTACGCCCACCACCTCTACGCCCACCACCTCTACGCCCACCACCTCTACGCCCACCACCTCTACGCCCACCACCTCTACGCCCACCACCTCTACGCCCACCACCTCTACGCCCACCACCTCTACGCCCACCACCTCTACGCCCACCACCTCTACGCCCACCACCTCTACGCCCACCACCTCTACGCCCACCACCTCTACGCCCACCACCTCTACGCCCACCACCTCTACGCCCACCACCTCTACGCCCACCACCTCTACGCCCACCACCTCTACGCCCACCACCTCTACGCCCACCACCTCTACGCCCACCACCTCTACGCCCACCACCTCTACGCCCACCACCTCTACGCCCACCACCTCTACGCCCACCACCTCTACGCCCACCACCTCTACGCCCACCACCTCTACGCCCACCACCTCTACGCCCACCACCTCTACGCCCACCACCTCTACGCCCACCACCTCTACGCCCACCACCTCTACGCCCACCACCTCTACGCCCACCACCTCTACGCCCACCACCTCTACGCCCACCACCTCTACGCCCACCACCTCTACGCCCACCACCTCTACGCCCACCACCTCTACGCCCACCACCTCTACGCCCACCACCTCTACGCCCACCACCTCTACGCCCACCACCTCTACGCCCACCACCTCTACGCCCACCACCTCTACGCCCACCACCTCTACGCCCACCACCTCTACGCCCACCACCTCTACGCCCACCACCTCTACGCCCACCACCTCTACGCCCACCACCTCTACGCCCACCACCTCTACGCCCACCACCTCTACGCCCACCACCTCTACGCCCACCACCTCTACGCCCACCACCTCTACGCCCACCACCTCTACGCCCACCACCTCTACGCCCACCACCTCTACGCCCACCACCTCTACGCCCACCACCTCTACGCCCACCACCTCTACGCCCACCACCTCTACGCCCACCACCTCTACGCCCACCACCTCTACGCCCACCACCTCTACGCCCACCACCTCTACGCCCACCACCTCTACGCCCACCACCTCTACGCCCACCACCTCTACGCCCACCACCTCTACGCCCACCACCTCTACGCCCACCACCTCTACGCCCACCACCTCTACGCCCACCACCTCTACGCCCACCACCTCTACGCCCACCACCTCTACGCCCACCACCTCTACGCCCACCACCTCTACGCCCACCACCTCTACGCCCACCACCTCTACGCCCACCACCTCTACGCCCACCACCTCTACGCCCACCACCTCTACGCCCACCACCTCTACGCCCACCACCTCTACGCCCACCACCTCTACGCCCACCACCTCTACGCCCACCACCTCTACGCCCACCACCTCTACGCCCACCACCTCTACGCCCACCACCTCTACGCCCACCACCTCTACGCCCACCACCTCTACGCCCACCACCTCTACGCCCACCACCTCTACGCCCACCACCTCTACGCCCACCACCTCTACGCCCACCACCTCTACGCCCACCACCTCTACGCCCACCACCTCTACGCCCACCACCTCTACGCCCACCACCTCTACGCCCACCACCTCTACGCCCACCACCTCTACGCCCACCACCTCTACGCCCACCACCTCTACGCCCACCACCTCTACGCCCACCACCTCTACGCCCACCACCTCTACGCCCACCACCTCTACGCCCACCACCTCTACGCCCACCACCTCTACGCCCACCACCTCTACGCCCACCACCTCTACGCCCACCACCTCTACGCCCACCACCTCTACGCCCACCACCTCTACGCCCACCACCTCTACGCCCACCACCTCTACGCCCACCACCTCTACGCCCACCACCTCTACGCCCACCACCTCTACGCCCACCACCTCTACGCCCACCACCTCTACGCCCACCACCTCTACGCCCACCACCTCTACGCCCACCACCTCTACGCCCACCACCTCTACGCCCACCACCTCTACGCCCACCACCTCTACGCCCACCACCTCTACGCCCACCACCTCTACGCCCACCACCTCTACGCCCACCACCTCTACGCCCACCACCTCTACGCCCACCACCTCTACGCCCACCACCTCTACGCCCACCACCTCTACGCCCACCACCTCTACGCCCACCACCTCTACGCCCACCACCTCTACGCCCACCACCTCTACGCCCACCACCTCTACGCCCACCACCTCTACGCCCACCACCTCTACGCCCACCACCTCTACGCCCACCACCTCTACGCCCACCACCTCTACGCCCACCACCTCTACGCCCACCACCTCTACGCCCACCACCTCTACGCCCACCACCTCTACGCCCACCACCTCTACGCCCACCACCTCTACGCCCACCACCTCTACGCCCACCACCTCTACGCCCACCACCTCTACGCCCACCACCTCTACGCCCACCACCTCTACGCCCACCACCTCTACGCCCACCACCTCTACGCCCACCACCTCTACGCCCACCACCTCTACGCCCACCACCTCTACGCCCACCACCTCTACGCCCACCACCTCTACGCCCACCACCTCTACGCCCACCACCTCTACGCCCACCACCTCTACGCCCACCACCTCTACGCCCACCACCTCTACGCCCACCACCTCTACGCCCACCACCTCTACGCCCACCACCTCTACGCCCACCACCTCTACGCCCACCACCTCTACGCCCACCACCTCTACGCCCACCACCTCTACGCCCACCACCTCTACGCCCACCACCTCTACGCCCACCACCTCTACGCCCACCACCTCTACGCCCACCACCTCTACGCCCACCACCTCTACGCCCACCACCTCTACGCCCACCACCTCTACGCCCACCACCTCTACGCCCACCACCTCTACGCCCACCACCTCTACGCCCACCACCTCTACGCCCACCACCTCTACGCCCACCACCTCTACGCCCACCACCTCTACGCCCACCACCTCTACGCCCACCACCTCTACGCCCACCACCTCTACGCCCACCACCTCTACGCCCACCACCTCTACGCCCACCACCTCTACGCCCACCACCTCTACGCCCACCACCTCTACGCCCACCACCTCTACGCCCACCACCTCTACGCCCACCACCTCTACGCCCACCACCTCTACGCCCACCACCTCTACGCCCACCACCTCTACGCCCACCACCTCTACGCCCACCACCTCTACGCCCACCACCTCTACGCCCACCACCTCTACGCCCACCACCTCTACGCCCACCACCTCTACGCCCACCACCTCTACGCCCACCACCTCTACGCCCACCACCTCTACGCCCACCACCTCTACGCCCACCACCTCTACGCCCACCACCTCTACGCCCACCACCTCTACGCCCACCACCTCTACGCCCACCACCTCTACGCCCACCACCTCTACGCCCACCACCTCTACGCCCACCACCTCTACGCCCACCACCTCTACGCCCACCACCTCTACGCCCACCACCTCTACGCCCACCACCTCTACGCCCACCACCTCTACGCCCACCACCTCTACGCCCACCACCTCTACGCCCACCACCTCTACGCCCACCACCTCTACGCCCACCACCTCTACGCCCACCACCTCTACGCCCACCACCTCTACGCCCACCACCTCTACGCCCACCACCTCTACGCCCACCACCTCTACGCCCACCACCTCTACGCCCACCACCTCTACGCCCACCACCTCTACGCCCACCACCTCTACGCCCACCACCTCTACGCCCACCACCTCTACGCCCACCACCTCTACGCCCACCACCTCTACGCCCACCACCTCTACGCCCACCACCTCTACGCCCACCACCTCTACGCCCACCACCTCTACGCCCACCACCTCTACGCCCACCACCTCTACGCCCACCACCTCTACGCCCACCACCTCTACGCCCACCACCTCTACGCCCACCACCTCTACGCCCACCACCTCTACGCCCACCACCTCTACGCCCACCACCTCTACGCCCACCACCTCTACGCCCACCACCTCTACGCCCACCACCTCTACGCCCACCACCTCTACGCCCACCACCTCTACGCCCACCACCTCTACGCCCACCACCTCTACGCCCACCACCTCTACGCCCACCACCTCTACGCCCACCACCTCTACGCCCACCACCTCTACGCCCACCACCTCTACGCCCACCACCTCTACGCCCACCACCTCTACGCCCACCACCTCTACGCCCACCACCTCTACGCCCACCACCTCTACTTCCAATGTAACAGGTACTTTATTATTTTTATGTGTCTTTGACTCAGTTTGCCCAGTATCTGCTGTCATGAGTTTCAAAATTCTCTGATAAAGTTCTGCATTTTTACACAAATGGAAGTGGATATGATCTCAGGAACAGTGACGATTACACTCCATTATTTTGACAAGTACTGACTTTAAGTGAGGTAACTGGAGAATAGCAATCCAGAATCGTTTGCGTTAAATCCCACACTTTTGGAGAAAAAAACTCACAAGTTTATCACTGCATGACTGACGTCCTGCCTCTCATTTACTCACCCCATCAGCACTTGACCTCATCATTCAGGGGGGCAGACCATTTAAATGCTTCCCAGCACTTGTTTATTTGGAGGATAGCTGCCAGAAAAACTGGCCTTATGTTATTGGAGAGAGCTCTCACTAAATGGGTGGAACAGAGATCACAGTCATGGAGTCATACAGCAGAAAAGGCCCTTCAGCCCACTGAGTGTTTACAACAGACCCAAGCAGCTCTGAGGAAGAGATATCGGGACTCATAACCTCCGCAAGGAAGAGGCATCACAGATGAGCTTGAAATACTATACCCTCAAAAGGGCAGGAAGGCTCAGGAATGTTAAGAGGCAAGTGGCTTCCTCCTGTTGCAGATATGGGTAAGCTGATTACTTTGCAGATTAACCTTAACTTGATCACTAACAATTACTTGAATACCCCTGATCACCTGAGTTGTGGGTCATACGTACCTTTCATTTTGAATGCCCAGCCACCCATACTACCAGTCCTGTTGACCAGGCTTCACAGACCACTGGCAGGGCCATTCCACTCTGCTGAAGCCCTGCAGCTTTGATTGCAGTCTGAGGGTATGGGAGAAATGTCAGTGGCATCATCATCCTCTCAGTCTTAGGGTCCGTCACCCCTGATGGAAGAAATCCTAACCCCCGTCATTGTCTCCCACAGTGACCAGCTGGCCTGGAGTGATTCCCAACCCCACCTCGGAACAGCACCATTGCCCTCTGTGCTGACTTAGTGGCTGCTCCCGCTCTCACACCTTGCAGCTACCACACTGTAGCGGCATTCTCTGACAGGACCCAGTGCTAACAACCCAACTGAGAAAGGCCATCGTAAGCAACTCTCCCCCACGCTCCACCTAGCATTAATGGAGGCTCCCCAAAACTGGACTCCCTACACTAGGCCACTGGTCTAATACAGTTAGTGAGAATCATGCTCTAAATTTTTGTTGTAAGTGTCATTCCATGTGATCTTGTATTTTAAATTCCAGGTATCTGCATTTTACTCGAATTTGATAGTTCCAAAGCAACGGTTCAAGAAGCAGTTATAACTGGTAAGAGGTCTACGTTTTGTCATTTATTGCTGCAGTATTAATGCTGTGTGCTTATTTTAGAATAGCTTGTTAAGAATATAAATGCATATGTGCACAGACCTTTCTTAATAGTTTTTTGGCACTTGGAGAAACTGTTTCCACCAGTCAAGAAGTAGAAGATATAGTTCTAAGATTCTTAACAAAAGGAACCGAGGGGAGAGAGGAGAATTGTTTGCCTGTTGAATTATTGTGACCTGAAATGCACTACCTGGAGCAGATTCAGTAATAACATTCAAAACAATTGGGTAACTAACTGAACAGGAAAAAAATGCACAGGTGTGGAGAAAGTGCCGGAGAATGGGATTAATTAAATATCCCTTGTTATGACCACCACACCTGTCGTTCGTGGAACAAGCCAAATCCCAAAGCCAAACTTTGGGGGCGATCTTACCACTGTGCCCCACCAGCCGATGGGTGGTGCAAGATGGTCAGATCATGAGAGAGCTGAGAAATCATTTTCTCACAATGATTTGTGAGAAATCATTACCTTATTGGTATTGGATATCCTGAACTATCACCTGGCTTTTGGGTGTTATAGGCTCCACCCACTCCCCCTACTGGTGGAAAACATGTCAAGGATTTTTTTTATTGCAAGAATGTATAAAATTTAACTGACGGTCTCGCCGAAATAAAGTCTCCTATTTTCACGTTCATTCTGGACCTAGAATTTTTTTTGTAAGATCACTCCCCGAGTCTTACTGATCATCATCTTCTTTGTGCTTTGTGAAAACAAGGAGAAAATGTCTAATCCCAGAAGCATTGAATTCCAGTAATACTTTTAGGATTTTAGAATTAAAAATTGTATTAAGATAAAAATATTTAAGCGTACATCACTAAAGATACATAGTTCAAACAGTCTTACAGAACCTCCATAAAAGAACCTACTTGGACAAAACATACCAAGCAAACACCTTCTTGGCAATACTTCCTCATAGATTTTTAACTCTTAGAGACCAGTAATGTTATCCAAGACAAAAATGTTATCACTTAGTAGAGATACACCACACAACTTCCCATTTGCTTCCATTTTGCTGTGGAAATGCAAGAATATTCAGAAACAAAGACTTTTCTGGTTTCAGGAAGCCTGCTTCAGATTTTACAACTTCTCTCAGCACAAGGCTGGTCCCAGGACCTCTTCCCCACTCAGCCAAGAATGCTCAGATCAACATATTTCCTTAAGTATTCTTTTTTCTCTTTCATTTCTGATCCCATTGTCCTCACCAGCTCTTTGAAATCACCTTTTCCAATATAAATGTCTTCCATGTTTTTCTATTTCCTCTCTTTACAGGTCAAAAAAAATTAATAAACTTCCCTTCTTTACTTATGAAAACTTTGTTGTAAAACTGCCTTACTCTGTTAGAATTTACCAGCTGAAAAGGTTAGTCCATATCTATCTTCTGATGCAAACCTCTAACCCTAACCTATTTACTGTTAGTGTGCCAGACCTGAACCCAAGGTATGTTATAAAGTCAGACTAAATCTCAACCATTTTTCTATTTTGGCATAAATATGAGAAAAGGAGTAATTCCATGCATGAATTAGGAGTATTTTATGAAAATAAGTATTATTTATAACACAGTTTAAGTGTAACTCAAACAAAATGAATTAGATTAACTTTTAACAGTTGAACGATATTTAAAATAAAAGGAAACAATTATAATTTCTAACAGCATGATTTCAATTCCAATTCAGTAATATTTGCTTATAGACTCAAAGCACACTTTAAATATAGTTAGCAATCATAGATATACCTGCTCTGACATGGGAAACAGGGATGAAGGTTCTGGAGAGACTTTGCAGGGAGATTTGTCTGTGAGAGAGAGCAGCTTCTAGTCTTCTATCTTTAAATAGCCCTCTCTAGCAACAGAACACAGAAAGCTGTTTTCCTGCTACAGACCAACCCCCTCCCATTTCTAGCATCACATGATAATAAGACCCTGTATACCTGACTCATCTTCCATTAACTTCATTTTAAAAAAACCCAGGTCCTTTCTCAGTTATAAACAATTCATTCTAAGTAGATTATCTGTGTGCAGTATGTACGTTCCCCCTCTGTCTGCATGGGTTTCCTCCTGATGGTCTGATTTCTTTCCATACTCCAAAGATGTACACGCCAGATTGACTGGCCACGCTAAATTGCCCCTTAGTGTTGAAGGAATTACAAAGAACAAAGAAAATTACAGCACAGGAACAGGCCCTGTGGCCCTCCAAGCCTGCACCAACCATGGTGCCCGAGAAACTAAAACACCCTACCCTTCCGGGGACCATATCCCTCTATTCCCATACTATTCATGTATTTGTCATAACGCCCCTTCAAAGTCATTATTGTATTTGCTTCCACTACCTCCCCAGCAGCCAGTTCCAGGCACCCAGCACCCTCTGTGTAAAAAGCTTCTCCTTTAAATCTCGCCCCTCGCACCTTAAATCTATGCCCCCTTGTAACTGATTCGTCCACTGTGGAAAAAAGTTTCTCACTATCCACTCTGTCCATGCTTCTCATAATCTTGTAAACTTCTATCAAGTCGTCCCTCAACCTCTGTCGTTCCAGTGAGAACAAACCAAATTTCTCCAACCTCTCCTCATAGCTAATGCTAGGCAACATCCTGGTAAATCTTTTCTGTACCCTTTCCAAAGCCTCCACATCCTTCTGGTCGTGTGGCGACCAGAATTGAACACTATATTCAAAGTGCAGCCTAACTAAGGTTCTATAAAGCTGCAACATTAGCAGGGGAAATACGTGGGATTATGGGGATATGGCCTGTTTGGGGTTGTTTTTGGTGTATGGGCCAAATGGCTCTTTCTGTCGAGGTTCTATGATCCTATTCTATGATAAACACGACAGGGCTAAAATGAGTAATTATCCTACCTTCCAGCATCTGCATTTCCCCCAGACATACTGACTTCTTTAAGAAAAAAAACACTGAACTTTCAACTCTCTACAGAAATATAACATATATAAACAGCGTCATCACATTATTTATAAAATTCAACTTCTTATTACAAGTGCATTGAGAGATACATTTTTTTGAGGTGAGATCCAGGAACCTTGTAATATCTGGATCATAATAACCTAGTTGATAAGCATTTAAATGTCTATCTGGAAGAAGGTCATATCTCTTGTTAGTTATTTTCTTGGAGGAGAAAGCGATTTACTTGATTGGACCCAAAGTGAGTGTTTGTGGGAGGTGACTATTTTGGAAGCACCGTCTTTGCAACTTTTTAAACTTTTAAATAACATACAGACTTAGCACCCAGGCCACTACTGCAGAGGGGAAATCCAGGGGCGGCCTCAATATCTGGCTGGAGCACTGAGCCCCATGGTCTGCTGCTGGGAATGAGGTCACGTCCAGGCAGTTAGCCTCCTTGGGGAACTCGAGACTGGATATTAATTGGTTTTTAAATTCCATTATTTGGCCACCCTGCTGTTGCCCATATCACCTCAGGAAAAATGGCCCAGGGCAGAATACTGCCAGCACACCAACAAGCTGCCTGCCTGCCTTCATGTTCACCCCCATTTGAGGCCAAACACCCTGCTCCTTTTAGAAACATTGATATTCGGCCCTTAGACCCTCTTCCACCATTCAGTGTGACCGTAGCTGATCATTCAACTCGGTAGCCTGAATGCGCCTTACCCCATATCCTTTGATCCCCTTCTCCCCAACAGCTATATCTAACTTGACAACATGTAATGTTTTGGCCTCAGTTACTTTCTGTGACAGTGAATTCCACAGGATTACCACTCTCTGGTTGAAAAAATTTCTCCTCTTTCTATTCCAAAAAATTTACCCCATATCCTTAGACTATGGTCCCTGGACACCCCCACCATCGAGAACATCCTTCCTGCATCTACCCTGTCTAGTCCCGTTAAGATTTGATAGGTTTCAATGAGATTTCGCCTTGTTCTTTCGAATTCCAGTGAACATCATTCTAACAGATGCAATTTCTCCTCATACGTCACTCCCGCCATCCCAAGAATCAATCTGCTAAAACTTCTCCATACTTCCTTCAGAGCAAAAACATCCTTTCTCAGATAAGGAGACTAAAACTGCACACAATGGATCCGATTTTAAATTGCGGTAAGTTCGGGCGTCAGGCCTATAACACGATCTGCACCTGAAACAGCAGATCGCACCTTTACCAACACCTGATTTGGGCGCGGATCCGGTGTGCACCCCAATCGGACGGCCCAATGATTTAAATGCATTAGCATGCAATTAAATCGACTTAATGAACCGCGCACCCAACTCTACCGCCAAATCCCACTTTACCATCTTCAGATCCGTTCCAGATCCTCGCTGTTACCAACCTGCAGAATAAAAATCTGAAGCAGATTCCTATTCTGCAAGGGAATCTCCGAAGCCCATCCTCCTCAAACACCCTTCGCTAGACCCCCCGCTAACCACCCCGGCAGACCTGCCCCCGCACGATCCAAGCCCCCTGGGAGGCAGACCCCACCCCCACGATCAGACCCCCCCCGGGAGGCAGCCCACCCCCACCCCCTCCCCCCACGATCAAACCCCCCCCGGAACGCAGGTCCCCTTGGCAGACACCCCGCCCCACAGTCAGACCCACCCCGCCGGGAGGCAGATGCCTGGCAGACCCCCCCCCCCCCCCCCAAAGGAGGCAGGCCCCTCTCGGCAGAGCACACCCCCAACCAACCTGGATTGCTGCTGTCCCTCCACCATCCTTCTGACCTGCACTCATTGATATGGAGATGTCGACGTTGGACTGGGGTCAACACAGTAAGAAGTCTCACAGCACCAGGTTAAAGTCCTGTTGGACTTGTTTCAGATATTTTTCGAACTGCACACACGTAGTTCAGAGCTCCGAACGTTCCAACAGCATTAAGCCCCGCCCCACAGCGCGGACCGGACGAGAGATGGCAAAAAGCACATGGGCGTGCTGGAACAGGGATTCTGGGCTTGGATCTGTTTTACATCCAGATCTGGCACTTAGCCTCCGAATGGTAAAATCTGGCCCAATATTCCACGTGTGGTCTCACCAAGGCCCTTATAATTGCAGCAAGGCATCCCTACTCCTGTACTTGAATCCTCTCACTATGAAGATCAACATACCACTTACCTTTTTTACTACCAGCATGCTTATCTTCAACAGCTCATGTACAAGGACGCACAGGTCTTATTGCACATTCCCATCTCTCAATTTATAGCCATTCAGATAATAATCTGCCTTTTGTTTTTGCTATTAAGGTGGATAACCTCACATTTATCCACATTATACTGCATCTGCCATGCATTTATCCACTCATTCTGCTTACCCAAATAACATTCAAGCATATCTGCATCCTCCTCACAGCTCACCCTCCCAACCAGCTTTGTGTCATCTGCAAATTTGGAGATCTTACATTTACTTCTATTAGGGCCTTAAATCAGAATCTTGAATTATATTAGGAAGACAGACTAGGCCTCAAAACCTTTTTGTATTTTGATGTAAATGCCATGGTCTTATTGAATGGTGGAGCAGGCTTGAGTAGCCAGATGACCTACTCCTGCTCCTGCTCCTAGTTCTTATAGATGTGAGGACAGAATGCTTCACTCCAGGTGTAATTCCCTGACAAATCAAACATCTTTTATAGTAAAAACAAACTTTATTTAATAACAGTTTAAGTATAACTCTAACAAATGAAGCAGCTTAACTATTATCCGTTGAACAATATTTATGAAAAGAAACAGCTTTAATTTCTAACTTATCACCGTTTCATTCCAAACAAGCAACATTTTTCTTACAGACTCAAAAGCCACTTTAAATCCCTTTAGCAACCATAAATATATTTGTTCTGAGTGTAAACAGCCTTGAAGCTTTCAGAGAGATTTTATGTTTCAGAGAGAGCTTGCAACGTCTGTCTTTAAACAAACCCCAACCAGAACTGAAAGCTACTTTTTTCTCTGCAACATACCTAGCTTCTCCCATTAACCTCATTATCACCTAAACCCACCTTCCATTCCGTTAATCAAAAACATCAGGGAACTTTGCTTGTAGTAAAAAAAAATGTCCATTATCTCTCTCCTGAGCAAATACTAGATGGCTGAAATGAGTAATTATCCTGCTTTCCCAGTATCTGAGCTGTATTCCTCCCAGACATTATGACTACCTATAGATAAAAATTGAATCTTACAACATTCCCATGAAATATATACACAAAATATATCAACAACACACTAATATCACAGTTCCCTCATCTAAATCAATATACATTGTGAATAGCTGAGGTCCTAGCACTGATCCCTGCGGTACCACATAGACACTACCCGTCCTTTGTTTCCAGTTTGCTTACCAACTTTCTATCCATTTCAATACACCACCTCCAATCCCATGCTAGTTTATTTTTACATACTATTTTTTTTTCACAAAACTTTGTCAAAAGCCTTCTGAAAGTCCAAATAAACCACCGCCACTGGTTCTCCCTCATCAACTCCACAAGTTATATCCTTGAATAATTCCAATAGATTCATCAAGCACAATTTCCCTTTTGTAAATCCATGCTGACTCTGTCCGATTCTGTTGCTGTTTTCCAAGTGTTCTACTATAAAAGCTTTGATAGTAGACTCATGAATTTTCTCCACTACTGACGTCAGGTTGACTGATCTACAATTCTCTGACTGCTCTCTACCTCCCTTTTTAAAAAGTGGGGTTGCATTATCTCCCCTCGATATTTGTATATACTTGCTATCTTACTTAACAGTTGTTACAACTCTGGCGTATTTTGTAAAATGTAGATGTAGGAATTGATAGTGGAAACAAAGAGTGTGTGTAAAATTTTTAGTATACTAGATATGGATAATAACTTGAACCTTTTTACTATCGGCAGGCGATTGTGATTCACTGGTTCCTGAGAACTTAAAGCAATATTATAAACTGATTTTGATCAAAGGCAAGGCCATCTGTGCTTCAACCTGTCATGAAGCAAGAAATGATTCTCTGAATTGTGGGAATGGAAAATGTGGAATGACAGATAATGGACCTGAATGCTAGTAAGTCTGAACAATTAATTAAAACATCTTCACCATATCTTATATATCTTCATAGTCATGGATAGGGCATGGGGAGTATGTGGAGGAGGGGTTGAGGGCTAAAGAACCCAGTGTTAAATAAAACAATTGGGATTAAGTTCCAGAGAACCAAAACCAGAAATTTAACCATCCCACCCCTACGCTCAACAGCCCTTGTGCCCACCTCCAATCTGCATCTGTAGGTGGTGGGCCCAGCTCCAGCATCCATCTTCCCATTTAGACCAAAATTAATGACTTTGGAGGCATCTTTTCCTGAGGATATGGGTGCCAAGCAGGGAATTCCCCAACACCAGTTCACCCCCATCTAAGATGAAATTTCTGAACCGAAAGGCCAGATTTTCACAGAAAAGGCAAGGCTCCATTGATGGATGGAAATAAATGCTCTTAAAGGACAGATAAGGTGTGTTTAGCTGTTATAACCTGGTGTTTTCTTTAAATCCCCTTTCCTTTGAACTATAAAATAAAACCTGATTGCATCAGTCAGTATTGTTTAAAGAAAAACTCACTACTTTAATCGATAGACCAGCTGGTGTAACATCTGTTTGAGCAGGTTCAATGAAGCTATTTGATGATAGTTCCCTAAGGACTATTCTTTATGAATGCTGGCTGAGTCCCAAAAGCCACCAAATCTCAGTGGGGGTTCACAGTTTACTTGACAGGTTAATTAAATATTGCAGGATTAGGGCTATGAGCAGATGTGTGCTTGTTTTTAAAAGAGATCAATCACTGAGGAAATTTAAACCTTTGATGTGTTCATGAATGGGAGTTTAATTTTCCCTGTGTAGCAAACATTTTACAATTCGGGGTACATTTTAACCAAGGCAGGTCCAGCAAAATGGGAAATTTCCCAATTTTGGCCTTCATAGCCAAAATCTGGCTTATTAACACCTCTAACTGGGCATTAACCAATCTGTTAGCATTTAACTGAATCTTGAGGAGAATTGTTTGATACAGCAGATGCAGCACGGTTTCGTTAAGGGGAAGTCAAATTGCGCGGAGGGTGTGGAGAGTCTGCAGAAGGGTCTAATAGGCTGGGCGAATGGGCCAGGAACTGGCAAATGGAATTTAATGTTGGCAAGTGTAAGGTGGTCCACTTTGGTAGGAATAATGGTAGGAAGGATTATCACTTACGTGGCGAAAAACTGCAGCAGGCGACGGTGCAGAGGGACCTCGGGGTCTTTGTGCATGAGTCACAAAAACCCAGCTTGCAGGTGCAGCAGGTGGTCAGGAAGGCTAATGAGATGCTGGCCTTCATAGCGAGTGGGATTGAATATAAAAGTAGGGAGGTCTTGCTGCGGCTGTATAGGGCATTGGTGAGGCCGCAGCTGGAGTACTGTGTGCAGTTTTGGACGCCGTACTTATGCAAGGATATTTTGGCCTTGGAGGGAGTGCAGAGGAGGTTTACAAGGCTGATGCCGGAGTTGAGGGGGTTGAGCTATGAGGAGAGGCTGAATAAACTAGGCTTGTACTTGTTAGAGTTTAGAAGAATGAGGGGAGATCTCATTGAGACATATAAGATGATGAATGGGATGGATAGGATAGAGGTGGAGAGACTCTTCCCGCTCAGAAAGGACAGTAGGACTAGGGGGCACAGCCTCAAGATAAAGGGGGGGACGGTTTAGAACGGAGTTGAGGAAGAACTTTTTCACTCAAAGGGTGGTGAATCTCTGGAATTCTCTGCCCGTTGAAGTGGTGGAGGCTGCCTCACTAAATATTTTTAAGACGCGGGTTGATAGGTTTTTGATAGGCAAGGGGATTAAGGGTTATGGGGAGAGGGCGGGAATGTGGAACTGAGCCACGACAGATCAGCCATGATCTTATTGAATGGGGGGCAGGCTCGAGGGGCTAGATGGCCTACTCCTGCTCCTATTAAGTAACTTCTAACTGAATAACAACAGCAACAACTTCCATTTATTTACTACCTTTAATGTAATGACATGCCCCAAGGTACTGTCAGGGGCATTATTAAAACAAAATATGTCACTGGGTTACGTAAAGTGATTAACTAGAAGCCAATGAAAGTCATTAAGCACAGGAGGTGATGGGTGAATGGTAATTAGTGCAATTTAGGTTATGGCAGAGCTTCGATTATCTCAAGTTTATGAAGCATAAGGCAAGGGAGGCAGGGCAGGAATACATTAAAATAGTCTGGTGTAATAAAGGCATAGATGAAGGCTCCAGCAAATGAGCAGGGGAAAATTGGGGTATGTTACAGAAGCAAAAATAGACATTCTTCTAACACTGCAGTTATGTGGCCCAGAGCTCATCTTGGGTCATATAACTACTGCTCAAGAGAGTAGTGGTGAGATGGAGCTGGGTGTCATCACGTGGAGGCTGAAGTTGTGATTTTGAATGATGTTACCATAAAGGGAGAAATAGGAAGTAGCCAAATCTTTAGCCAATAACACAACTTTACCAAAGTATTTAGCTTCTAACTGACCCAGGAAAAAACTACTCCACCATGTAGCCAGGTTAGAAATGTCGTAATACATGATATGAATCTCCTATCCTCAGCAGTCTGATGTTCCATGAGCAATGACATGGGTGGTCTGCCAGTAATAGTGAATTTTTCTTTTCAACATTTCCCAGCTGTGACATGTCTGGTGACTACTGGTACTTCGGAGATTCCTGTAACATCTCGATTCATAAGAATGGGTTGATTGGTGGATTATCTGCAGTATTCATTCTGCTTCTTCTGTGCTTTTTGGCCCACTTAGTCTACATGGCATGGTTTATAAAGACCACAAAACAATTCCTCAAAAAAAGGTAAGATAAACTCAGCTAAACCACAAACTGTTGGCTTTGTATCTTTGCATTTATTGTAAATTCAAGTCAAATAGATAATGAAAAAACCTTCATACATAAATTAACAAAATATCAAGAGGGGAATTGCACCAGAGATGGGTGGTCGATTTGTATGAATTCAGGGAGTTTGATGTTGAGCTGAGATTCTAACATCATTCCACTTTCTTCTGTGTTCTAGCAGAGAGGATACCCAGGCCAGGCTAGTGCATTGGCATCCAAAGTACTGCTTCCCACAGAGAGTGTTATCACTGTTCGACCAGTGATTTTAAACTTCTTAGAATGCACTTTACTCACCTGCAGCTGCACTTGTCTGCTGCTAGCCCTCACTGCAGAATTAGAGCAGTTTATGCATGAGTAGAAGCAACACCATCACCAAAAGTACCATTTTCAAGCCAGCAGCAGAGCAGTACCAATGTCTTCTCCTCCACCTCATTTCCACAAGAAGGGAAATGAGGATAGCCAATGAGATCCAGCTGGAGGGAGGCGCGACTCCCAGCACAGGCTCACCAAGCAGAGGATCAGATATTTTGTGTTGTCTCTTTTGCAGCAAGAGAAGATAACAGATAGGTGTGAGCATTCATAGTACTTGTGCAGAGGATGGGTGGACATCCGTGGAGGGTGACTGTTACGTGTGAGTGAATAGGCCAAGAGTGAGCATGAGCTACTCAGAAGGGGATCTGCCATGCCTTCAGAGAGGGGAATGAGTGGAGCTGCAAGCTGTATGTTCTGAGGCATGCTGTGCCGGAGAATGCTGGGAAAATCAGTCTGTGGCTTGTCATTACGGCATTCCCTGTTATCTCCACTGACATCCTGGATTTGTTTGGTGCACTGATTTCAGGATAAAGAGAGAGATCTTGGGACGATTCTCCCAAAAGTGCTGAATTGGTGGGAAAACTGTTCTAGGTCACGACTGTTTTCACATCTCAACTTCACACTTGAATGTTCCCACTCTATGCACTGCAGAAGTCCCAATAGTGAATCCCATTAGAAACCCTTTAATCTCATTAAACGCCCTTTTCGTGCTGAAGTCTGATAGCTCCAGAACTCTGCGCAAGGGCAGTAGTCTCAATCTCTTAGTCTCCCCATTTGCAGTAGTCCCAATCCGTTAGTCTCCCCATTTGCAGTAGTCCCAATCTGTTAGTATCCCCCTCCGATCTGATCACGGCTCCCCCAACAATTCCCAACCCTGACCCTTCCCGCCCCGGAGCGCCCTGATGTCCAGCCCACCCTGCCCAGCAGTGCAATCCCCTCACCCCATCAGACCCCCACTACTCCGCTGACACCCCCCCTGCCCCCACCCAGGAGGCAGACCTCGTCCCTCCGGCAGCCCACCCCCCACCCTCAGCCCATCCCAATCGCTTCAGCCCCGACCAATTGCAGAGTGGCAGTGGGACCCCCACCAATTCCCCCAGGCCCTGCCCACAATAGGCCCTGTCCCCTGGGCAGTGCCAAGATGTCCCCTGGGCATGGGCACTTTGGGCAGTGCCAGGGTGCCCACACCCAGTGGGCACCAACCTCCATTGCCTGACCTCTGGAGAGCTCCGATTGTCCCCCCCCCCACCCTACATTCCGGCAGAGTTCCCCGCTAGTTCCATGCCGGAATGAAGTACTCCTGGCAGGGTGGGAGATTCAGTCAGGACCAGCAAGTTTCTGATAATGAAACTTAAAATATATTTAAAATATATTAGTAAAGGATTCAAATGACTTACCTGACTTCCTGCCGGTTTCCAATGTGGTCTGGTCTCTGACTGTTCTCCAGCTCTGGGAGATGCCCATGCATTCCTGGTGCATGCGCAAATCCTGGAACAAGGCCACAAAGCGTATCTCGCACCCCAATCCGCCAGAAGGGTTGTGGGTCGTGATGGGAGAATTGCACCACCCCCCACCCCCCCCCCCCCCCCCCCCCCCCAAAATACTTCTCTTGACTTGCTCAGCCACGTCTGCCCATGCCTGCTCATTTGGAGAGATGGTTATCTTCTTCCCAGCCCCAGCAGAGCTCACCTCGCTTTGCAGGTTCACTTCCCTACCACCAGCCTTCACTGCAGCAGTACAGCAATTCATGCACCTTCATCTTGTGCCCTTTGTAAGGGCAGGAGCAGAAGCAACACCATTATGTCCCACAGCAGGGCTTCCAGGACAAGTGAGGAACTAGGGAAGAAACCATTTCAGGTTCCCTCCCCAAAAATCAAAGGGCTGGTGAATATTGTTATCTTTTAACGAGAAATCCTGTGATAAAGTCATTCTGCCCATTGTCCATGATTGGTTGGGGAACCCAGAGACAGGTTTCTACTGTATTGTTCAAGAAAATCACCTTGGGCAAAGTCCACTAATTAGTAAAATAGCTTTCAGGCTTTATAACAAGGATTAATTTCAGGAGATTCCGCCCATGTCTCTAGAAATTGCCTCTGATCTTGCTGAAATGCTGAACCATCCAGCATACCAGAGGGACAGGTTACCCGGGAATGTTTACCCATTACCACAATTCGATTAGATTACTGTATATCATCACAGAAAAGATAAATCAGAATGATGGAGTGCTTGGATCAAGAGGATAAATTGCATCGTGTGCAAAGAAAAGATTGAGAGGTGGTCCATTGGTTACTTTTTGGATTCTAAAGGCACGAGATAATTTAGACCATGGCAAGCTGTTTCAGCTTGGTCAGAATAATTAAAGCAGAGGATATGGCCTGTATTGGAAAGGAGGAAAAATTGAAAATCATTCAGCAGAAATGCCAGTAAGACGTTTGTCAATTACAGGAACAAGCTCCGTAGGGGGATGGCAGGAACAGTTACTTTTTAGTCATTCAATTGCCAATTAAATAATTTCTTTCATATAGTAGTACTTTAGGATACATAACTAATTCAAAACATAACAAGCTTGGGGGAAATAAATGACTTTGTATCCAGGGTTTCCAGAGCTCTCCATCACAGGAGATTTCCTTGCTGTTGAATAGGGAATTCCAGGATATTGGTCCAGTAACAGTAAAGGGATGGTGTGAGACTTGCCTGGGGCCACACAGCTCATGATGTTTCCATGTCATTGCTGCTCACACCCTTCGCAGTGGGACTGAAATATGCAGCATTCCCTGTTCCCACATCAGACATTGCTGCAATACCTTGAACCAAATTGCTAAGATGATGCCATCCGAGAGGGAATTTTCTCCTTCTCCGCGGAGTGTTTCCCCTGCAGCAGGAGACGGTGCTCAGCTTGCTGGCAAAGAGATCCTATTGTCCTGCCGTTGTCAACAGGATTTTTCCTGTTTGCTTGTACCTCTCGCTGCCAGGGAACCCATGGTGAGATTGCACCCTTGACAGCACCATAAGATCCCACCGGTCCGAACAGCAGCAAGATTTCAGCATCAAACCATCTAGTCAGCTGATTCTCTACTAAGTATTGCTTTAATTTCCCTTTTATTCAATGTGCAATTCTCTGACATTTGTCTCTTTTAACAGCGAGGACGAACAAAGCAATTCCACATCGGACAACTTTGAAGAGGATGATTTTGAATTGTACAATCCTGAGGCAACCTCTGCCCACCAGCTTTGACATTAATTATATCTTTTAATTTCATTGGGACTTTACACAAATGTACTGGCAACAGAATGGTCAGGAATGCATCAAATTTGAACTGATTGATAGAGAAATGTTGGGGAAGAGGTTTGAACACAGAACTCATTGGCAATTAACAGCAATCTGGAGATTATCATTAAAGTCAACAACGTGGAAGCAGATTATAAACCAATCACTTAAACCCAGAGGTCAAAATTTCATGAAGAGTTAGAAGTTCTGGGTTTTCAATAAGGACAGATCGTCAGCATTCACCAGTTAAAGAATACGTTAGAAAGCAGTTCCAGTGTCTTCATAGGTGCAGTTGAATGCAGAACTTAGGATTTTGTTACCAGAGATGCCTAGATTCCTCACATGCTTTTCCCAATCAGTATCTTGCTGAGTGACCGGATATTCAAACAGCCACAGCTGGGGTACCTAGAGAATAGATCCCCACTCAATACGTAAAAATGGTTAGAGCTTGTCCATTCAACTGTAATAAATTTTTAATGGTGTGCTAAATCTTAATCATTGCCAAACACCGCCTCTGACACTTAATAAGTAAGTAATATCAGTTGTCAAATTCTAATTATTGTTGGATGTTTTAAATTTAATTTTCCATTAAATTAAAGATTTGTAACTTACGCATTGGACTCTATGGGAAGACATTTCCCATGCAAGGTGCAGTTTGGTGCAGGCAATGTGTTAAATTCCTTTGACATTGAAGTTGGGCTGGGATTTTCCCCTTCCCAATGTCATCTGGGAAAGATTGAAAGCATCAGGATACCTTCTTGTTGGATCTGTTGACAAGCAATTAAATTTGGAAAAATAAATTAGAAAGTCAATTTACACCTATATTCATCCTCAATTTTGGATTTAAAACCATGGTACATACTTCTTAACTGCCAAAATAGAAACAAGAAAGAACTGAACCAGTAAAACAAAAAACAACATAAAATGGAGAAAGAGGTTTGATATGGTTTGGTTTTCTCATTTCGATCTTTATTCCTTCAATTTGCATTTTTATTCAACCATTCACACCTCATCTGGAAAAATGTTGGGGGATTAACTGGTACTGTTCGCTGCTGGATGGGGGGATCAGGGCTGAAACAGAATTCCTGACATTGATCAATCTCGTTGCCATTCACCGATATCACCCTGCTGGCCCCGATCAGGTACCGCTTCGATAATTATGCAAAACTGCTCCTTATGTTATCATTCATGCACTGTGTGATATCAGTGGTTTTTAAATGATTTCTGCAGCTTATAGTTTCAGTGATGTCATTGTTGTTGGGCTGATGGTGATGAGTCCTTTTATTGCTACTTAAGTGGTTTAAGTGGTGTTGTTTGCGTTTACTCTGAGATTAGTGTTACAATTCTGCATTGTTAGGAGCAGTCTTATGTTTTTGGACAGGTTTTTTTTTCGTTTTCAGTTTGAATTTCAGTTTTAGAAGGGACAGCAAGCTAAAAAGAAGTGTTTTTCCTCTCTCCCTGTTTTATATGGAAATTCTGCTGGTGATCCTAGAGCAAAGCAAAAGGAAAAATTTGTTGTCATTGGGGCTTGACCTGAGTCCCTCGTGTGTTTTGGGAAGCTGACTGGAGATCATAGACCAACTCTGCGGGAGCCATTGGTCTTTTCATCAGCTATAGATGACGCATGCCACCGACAACCACGCATTCACAAGCATCTAGTGCGGCACCTGTGCCAGGTTCTCACCCACATAGCACAAGCTGAGAAAGACACCCATTCCCAGTGACTGTGAAACTCCTGGCTGCCCTGAATGTCTATGCCACTGGACCATTCCAGGCTCAAGAGGGGACCTGTGCTGCATCTCTTGATCTTTCATGCACAGATACATCCGTGAGGTGATGAATGCCCTCTATACCTGGTCCTACATCACCTTCTACCTGGACCGGACACACCAGGCTGCCTGAGCTGAAGGTCTCAGTGTGATTGCCAGGATACCTCAAGTCCAGGGAGTGATCGATAACACCCATGTCACTGTGCAAGTACCATTTTGACAGGGAGTGCCCTTCATCAAAAGGAAAAGATTCCCTCCCTGATCATATATCTCGTAAACAAGCACCAGCTCAACATCATGCATATCTGTACACGCTTTCGTAGGATCGTGCACAACGCACTCATCCTGGCATACTCGGGGGTACTTTGAGGGGTAACCCTCAGCTGAGGGTTCCCTTCATCCTTTTTCCCCCATTCTAATGACTTTGTTGCCCCTACTCCTCTCCTAGGGTCAACTTCACATCACACCATTATAATGGTCCAAGGTTGGCAGTCAGTGGGCTTCTCACAAGGCAGGAGGATGACGATGCCTCACTGGCTACTGGGGGGACAAGGGTTACCCGTTAAGGACATGGTAATGATGCCTATGTGGAAGACCAAAACCAAGATTCACTACAAAGAGACACATTCTTCCAACAAGAATACGATCAAGCAGTGCATCAGATTCCTAAAATATGGTTCCACTGTCTGGACCACCCTGGCAGGGCTCTGCAATTCAACCCCGAGAGAGTCACATGCTATGTCCTGCACAACTTTGTACAGCAATGGGGCGACATGATGAAGGAAGAGGAGGAACAGTCAGCCCTACTGAAGGAGGAGGAGAATGACCAAAACTGGATGGAGAAGGACCCAGAGGAGGCTGCACAGGTCATGGCCAGGCTCCGATAGAGCTGGAGGACCAGGAAGGCCCTCATTGCCTCCAGATTTGCAGTCTAGGAGAATCCTTGTCTGACAGCTCAATTGCGAACACTCCCCTTATCCTCAGACCCTTCCTTCATCTCTCCCTTGTCTTTCCCACTTCTTATGACCCTTGTCTCTCTCCCCCCCCACTTCCTCAGTCCCTTTGTATAGTTTCCCTTCATCCTTTTCCCCTGTCCCACTGACTGTGCTGCTCCCCTGCCATCCCCCGTCACCTCCCTCTATCTCCACCTCCTCCCATCCTCCCCCACCCCGAGCCCCAACCTCTTCTCTCCTAGGCTCACTTCCACATCACACCAGTGTGATGGTCCTAGGTTGGCAGTGTCAGCAGATCTGTTCACATTGAAGGAGGGTGATAATGACTCCAGTTTCAATTCCCTCCCTATCCTTTGAGGTGTTCCCCAGATTATACATCAGAAGTGGAAGTGGCCTGCTGCATTCCATGCCCTGTGGCCTGGCTCTTGGAGAGTGTCCTCTAGAAGATATGGACATCGAGGGCCCTGGTCAACTTTCAGATGTCACAGGCACATGTGTTACCCTGTTCTGCTCACATCCCAGGAGATGCACCGGTGTCAGGAGAAGGAGGAGAGGAAATTCTTCATCTATAAACAAAAACCTATTAGTTCTTTCCCAAATAAAGAGTACGGCCAGGATTCTCCCAAAAACAGCTGAAGTGCCGAATTTGTGTAAAATCTAGAGAAACTCCCGCTGTTTTTTTGAGTGGGATTTTTAAAATGAATCTCCCACACTGCACTGCAAAGTGCTCTAGCGAGATGCAAGATGAAAATGCAGGGGTGGGGCCTCTTCCCATTGGAAAACCAGCAGCATGGCACTGAGCTGGCCACTGCACATGCGTCAGTCTGTCAGTCACCCCGCACTGCTGGCCTCTTGATCGCTGGCCATCTCCATCGCAGGCCTCATGGGCATCTCTGATCCAACCCCAATCACACCCCACCCCAATGACCAGTTCCGATCAGCCCTCCCCTCCCTCTGCCATGGATCCCTATGTAGAGTGGCAGCAGGACAGCCCATGCCCAGGTCTCCCCCTACATAGGACCTGCCCCTCAATTGTCCCCGCCCTAGCTGATGCCCGGTGGGCAGACAGGCAATGCCCAGAGAGGACTCCCCCCTTATCCCCCAACCTCCTGGGGCCTCCATGACCTCCCTTCAGTGGGTTGGGCCATCAGCTCCCTGTTGGTGGGAAGCTGTCATAAACCTCGCTGAGTGAACTACTCCTGGCAGGGGATAGAGGCTAACAAGCCCGGAGACTTCAGTCCCAAGTCCACTGATAATATTTAAATTGTGATTTAAATATTTTAATAAGGTCTACGCCAATTTCTAGTGCAGAACTGACAATGCTGGAGATCTGGGTCCCAGGGACACACGGAGACCATGGCATGCAGCGGGGAGCTCTCTAAATGGTCTCCGTTAATGTTTCCCCAACTTGCTGGTGCAGCACAGCAGGCTGGGAGAATTGTCCCCTATGTGGCTAAAATGAATAATTATCCTACTCTCCCAGCATCTGAGCTATATTCCCACAAGATATACAGAATGCTTGCAGGAAAAGCTGAATTTTAAAACAGTCTGCTTAAACATAAAGTATGTCAATAACATACTATCATCACAACATTCTTAGAAAACGTCACAAAGATATGTGAAAATGTAGCAAGGAAAGGGAGGGATGATGCAGCCTAAAACAATCGCCCGCACCATCCCATGGAGAATATACTGGAAAATTCTTAGACCTAAAGCTGACAAGACCCTATAAATAAAAGGCCAGCATCCTAATGCACGGATAGTAGATGCATTAGTTATAGTAGATCATAAAATGTTAGAATGTAGATACAGCAAGTGATTTAGGAAGTCAAATGGAATATTGGTATTCATTGGAATGGAATTTAGAAGCAGGGAAGTTTTATTGCAGCTCCACAGGGCCTTGGTCAGACAACATCTGGAGTAATATGTACAGTTTGGTCTCCTTATTTGAAAATGGATGTAACTGCAATTGAAGCAATTTAGAGAAGGCTGACTTGACTCATTCCTGGGATGAAGGCCCCGTCTTATGTCTGAAGAGGTTCATAAGTTCGTAAGATATAGGCAGAATTAGGTCATTTGGCCCATCGAGTCCATTCGATCATGGCTGATATGCTCTTCATCATCATTTTCATGCCTTCTTCCCATAAACTTTCAACCCATTACCAATTAAAAATCTGTTTAATCCTTTCTAAATTTATTCACTGTCCCAGCATCCATCGCATTTTGGGGTAGCAAATTCCACAGATTCACATCCCTTTCGGAGTTGTTTCTCCTCAACTCTGTTTTAAATTTGCTACCCCTTATCCTGAGACTATGACTCTCACCTTAGAATGCCCCACCAGCGGAAGCATCCATTCCTCATCTATTTTATCCATCTCTTTTATCATCTTGAATACCCCAATTTAATGTCTCCTCATTCTTCTAAATTCCGGAGAGTATAGGCCTAAATTGTTCAATTTCTCTTCATACAACAAACCCCTCATCTCTGGAGTCAATCTAGTGAAACTCCTCTGAACATACATAGAAACATAGAACATTACAGCACAGTACAGGCCCTTCAGCCCTTAATGTTGTGCCAAGCTATGTCCAATCCCAAGATCAAGCTATCCCCTTCCTATAATTCTGAAGTGCTCCATGTGCCTATCCAATAACCGCTTGAAAGTTCCTAAAGTATCCGACTTCACTATCACAGCAGGCAGTCTATTCCACACCCCAACCACTCTCTGAGTGAAGAATCTACCTCGGACATCCCTCCTATAGCTCCCACCATGAACCTCGTAGTTATGCCCCCTAGTAACAGCTACATCCACCTGAGGAAATAGTCTCTGCACGTCCACTCAATCAATCCCTCTCATCACCTAATAAACCTCTATTAAATTGCCTCTCGTCTTCCTCCGCTCCAAAGAGAAAAGCCCCAGCTCCCTCAAACTTTCCTCATAAGATCTACTCTCCAAACCAGGCAGCATCCTGGTAAATCTCCTCTGCACTCTCTCCAATGCTTCCACATCCTTCTTATAGAGAGGTGACCAGAACTGCACACAATACTCCAAATGTGGTCTCACCAACATCCGGTATAGGTGCAGCATAATCCCACGGCTCTTAAACTCAAACCCCTTGTTAATAAACGCTAACACACAATAAGCCTTCTTCACGGCTCTATTCACTTGAGTGGCAACCTTCAGAGATCTGTGGATATGAACCCCGAGATCGCTCTGTTCCTCCACACTCCTTAGAACCCTGCCATTGACCCTGTAATCTGCATTCAAGTTTGTCCTACCAAAATGAATCACCTCACACTTATCAGGGTTAAACTCCATCTGCCACTTTTCGGCCCAGCTCTGCATCCTATCAATGTCTCTTTGCTGCCTGCAAGAGCCCTCCAACTCACCCACTACTCGACCAATCTTGGTGTCATCAGCAAATTTACTAACCCACCCTTCAGCCCTTTCTTCCAAGTCATTGATAAAAATCACAAAAAGCAGGGGACCCAGAACTGATCCCTGTGGTACACCACTGGTAACTGGCCTCCAGTCTGAAAATTTTCCCTCCACCACCACACTCTGTCCATGAGACAGCCAGTTACTTATCCAATTGGACAAATTTCCTTCTATCCCACGCCTCCTTATCTTCTTAATGAGCCTACCATGGGGAACCTTATCAAATGCCTTACTAAAATCCATGTAAACGACATCAACTGCTCCACCTTCATCCATACACTTAGTTACCTCCTCAAAGAATTCAATCAAATTTGTGAGGCAGGACTTACCCCTCACGAAACCATGCTGACTATCCAGGATTAAACTGAATCTTTCCAAATGAACATAAATCCTATCTCTCAGGACTCTTTCCATTAACTTACCGACCACCGAAGTAAGACTAACTGGCCTATAATTACCAGAGTCATTCGTATTTCCTTTCTTGAAAAGAGGAACAACATTGCCACTCTCCAGTCCTCTGGCACTATCCCTATGGACAGTGAGGACCCAAAGATCAAAGCTAATGGCTCTGTAATCTCATCCCTTGCCTCCCAAAGTATCCTAGGATGTATCCCATCTGGCCCAGGGGACTTATCCACCCTCAGGATTTTTAAAATTGCTAATACATCTTCCCTCAGAACATCTACCTCCTCCATCCTATCAGCCTGTATCACGCACTCCTCCTCAAAAACATGGCCCCTCTCCTTAGGGAACACTGAAGAAAAGTTTTCATTCAATGCCTCACCTATCTCTTCTGACTCCATGCACAAGTTCCCACTACTGTCCTTGACTGGCCCTAACTTCACCCTGGTTATTCTTTTATTTCTCACATAAGGGTAAAATGCCTTGGGTTTTCTTTTATCGGACCCACCAAGGACTTCTCATGCCCCCTCCTAGCTCTCCTAAGCCCTTTGTTTAACTCATTCCTAACTACCTTGTAACACTCAAGCGACCCAACTGAACCTTGTTTTTTCATCCTTACATACGCTTCCTTTTTCCACTTGACAAGACATTCAACCTCCTTTGTGAACCATGGTTCCCTCACTCAGCCATTTCCTCCCTGCCTGCCAGGGACATACCTATCAAGGACACGCAGTATTTGTTCCTTGAAAAAGCTCCACTTTTTGTTTGTGCCCATACCTAACAGTTTCTGCTCCCATTTTATGCCTCCAATACCATTACATCTTTCCTGAAATATGGGGACCAAAACTGTGCACAATACATAAGAACATAAGAACAAGGAGCAGGAGTAGACCATCTGGCCCCTCGAGCCTGCTCCACCATTCAATAAGATCATGGCTGATCTTTTTGTGTTCGTGGACTCAACTCCACTTACTTGCCTGCTCACCATAATCCTTAATTCTTTTACTGTTCAAAAAATTTATCTATCCTTGCCTTAAAAACATGAGGAAGTGTCACAAGTCAATATGTCATTTCTTGGGGTCAGAATGGTTCAGTAGGTTCGGCGACAGTAACTGACATTTGCTTAATATTCTTGACCTGGGTTCAATTCCTGGCTTGGGCCATTGTCTGTGTGGACTTTGCACATTCTCCCCATGTCTCTGTGGGTTTCCTCTGGTGCTCCGGTTTCCTCCCACAGTCCAAACATGTGCAGGTTCGGTGTACTGGCCATGCTAAATTGTCCCCCTTAGTGTCAGGTGGATTAACAGGGTAAATGCAGGGGGTTGTGAGCATAGGGCCTGGGTGGGATTGTCGTTGATGCAGACTTGATGGGTTGAATGGCCTCCTTCTGCACTGTAGGATTCTATGATTAAACAAGGTCCCTCCTCCAAATTGGAGGACATTGTCGATCAGATTCTCAGTCTGATGCCCTCTATAATTTCTGAGCCCATTTTTCTGCATTCTCAAGTGACTATGAGATTCTGCCAACTGCTTCTTTTGGGTGGTTATGCTACAGACCAATCTGCCTCACAATATTTCATTAAGAGGCAGTCCAGATTGACAGTATCTCATTAAATGTCCACAACCTAAGAACTCAGTGATAGATTCTCCAGTTCTCCCAGCCATACTGAAGCGTTATCTCTGGAGGGCTTTGGGTTGTACTGGTTTTTTATTAGCTCATTAAAATATTTTGAGTCAGGGTCACCACAATAGATCAGACTTTTTATCACATTGAAAGTCGGGGTGCTGCTTGCTGTCAACAATATCACATTTGGTTTTTCGTCTCCTTCATCATTGTTAGCACAGAAGAAGTAATGCATGCACTCAGTATATTGGGCCCAGTCTTCCCCACTGCTGGTACAGGATACAACTTTCCCAAAAAGAGACATAATGGGTGGGATGTTTCCGGCTACGCTTGCCCCAAAACTGGAAAATCCCACCTGAGGTCAAGGAACGGATCTGTCCATGGACTGCCCCTTGCCCGCTACAATTCCTGTGGTGAGCAGAATGGGAGAATGTGCCCCAATGGCCTTTTCTTACCAGAGAAGTTTCTTGTCTGGAGCGAGTGATAGAGGAAACAAAATATTTTCCTCATTGCTCATGCAGTAATTCAGCCAAATGTTAGACCCTTTATTGCGAACCAAAGGGAAGGGCTGTGCCAGTGACTTGCAACTAGACAGCCACTCTTTGAAAGACCTACCCAAATAGGCCCATGTCTCTGCAAGTTTTCCTTTTCAAGCATTTGTACAATTTCCTTGTCAAAGTTACTGTTCTGCTTCTGCCACATCAATATTTATATTCCTGACACAGTTGCTCACCAATATATTGAATGGGTAGTTGAGAGAAGGCCAAGCCTAGGGAAACACCAAGGACTGGCGAACCTACATGGACTGTGGAGTGGGTGAGAAATAAAAACCTACTGGGAAGAGGAATCACGAAAAAGTGGTCTGCAACCAAGGTTTCAGATGGTGTGCTGAAGCTTGGCACACAGCTGTAAAGCATTGGTTGTGATAAGGCATGCTGCGTGTGGCCTCTGAACACGCTACTTGAAATTGAAACAAGTGCAAGGCCATTCACACTGGATCCAAGAATTGCAAATTGTTTATTTTTAAATGACCGAAAGATGAGGAACGATAGAGCAGCAATATCTCACTCACCAAGATGCACAAAGCAATTAAAAGCAAAAGCTGATGGAAAGTCGGCCCAGGCTTCAGTCGGGTTGGAATACAAAAGCGGAAGAAGCGGAGCGGCACAGTGGGTTAGCACTGCTGCCTCACAGCGCCAGGGACCCAGGTACAACTCCCGGCTTGGCTCACTGTCTGTGTGGAATCTGCACGTTCTCCCCATGTCTGCATGGGTTTCCTCCGGGTGCTCCTGTTTCCTCCCTCAGTGTGAAAGACGTGCTGGTTAGAGTGCATTGGCCGTGCCAAATTCTCCCTCAGTGTAACCCGAACAGGCGTTGGAGTGTGGCGACTAAGGGATTTTCACAGTAACTTCATTGCAGTGTTAATGTAAGCCCACTTGGGACACTGATGAATAAATAATCAATAAATAAAGGATTGGGGTTGGGTGTTTTGTATTAATGCTAGGCTTGGGTTGAGTAGTTGGGGCTAGCATTAAGACTGGGTTGAGTGGTCAGGGTCAGTGATTAAGGACTGGTGTTGGAATGTCACTTTAAGGATTTGGATTTGGTGTAGGAGCTGGGTTTCTGGCTGTGACGAGTGATCATGGTAAGGATCTGGGGATGGTAGTTAGACAGCACTTCCACAGGCTGCACCCTTGCACATTTCATGAGGGCTTCTTACCTGTGTTGAGTCACAAGACAATTTCACAAGTGTCCAGTCAAAGATCGCTCCTTTCGGGTCAATTCTGAACCATTTTTCCCTCTCTGCATTTCTCTCAGAAAAAAAACACATTACGGGTGTTGGACGTTTGGAGATTTTGATGCAAGATCAGGCAGATTCGGACTGTTTGAATCCAAATAATCGGGTCATTCCTCAGAATCTTCTAAAAAAAACCTGCCAAGAACAATCACTTCTTCATCCCTTATCCAACTTTCACCTTCACTGGAGCTGTGTTTTTTGAAATATAGCCAGATGTGGGATATGGGTTTCGTTGGCTGGTCCAGCGTTCATTACCCATCCCTAACTGTCCCTTGAGAAGGTGGTGGGTGAGCCGCCTTCTTGAACCCACTGCAGTCCATGTTGGGGGTAGGTACACCAACAGCGCTGTTAGGGAAGGACTTTCAGGATTTTGACCCAGCGATGGTGAAGGAACTTGTCGGTGAGGACAGGGCATTCCTGTGTGTGCGTCACCCTTGTCCTTCTACATGATTGAACTTGTTGGGTTGACCACCAGTGACCATCGCCCCATACTGAGGCACTGCACTTCTTGGGTTCTAGTCACAGGTGGTCTGAGAAGCAAGAATTGGGTTTCTTCAGTGCAAGTTGTGCCGAGATTTGGTCTCCTGATTGGAGATCCCACAACTTTTCCTCAACCTTTTCTTTAGCTTTCTGTATTTTGCTTCCTTTCACTTATTGGGGGTTGAAGCGGGGTAATTCCCTGCCTCCCATCCCTCCCCACATCTGCTTTTTGCATGTGCACCCCTCTCACTTCTCTGCGTGGGGAAGATGTTTGAGGACAGTGTTGAGGAGGGCAGACTCCCATGGTGCATACTGGGTGAAGCGGCCAGCTCGAGCTCAGCTTCGAACACAAACCGTTAACGGCCAAAACACCGGCAGCCCGGCTCGGGCGGGAAAGGAAAGCGGCGCCCTGATTGGTGGAGGAGCCACCGCGTGCTCCACATGGGTGAGGCGAAGGGCGGGGCCGCGGCCTATGTGACGTTCAGCTTCGCTTTCAAACCACCCCTCCACCCTCGCTCCTCTCATCACTGCTGTCCTGGTAGCCGACGCGCGCTTGCGCCGCTCGTGCTTTGTTTAAACAATTGGGAAAGAGAGGGTGGGGCGGGTTGAAGGCTCCGCCCCTGCTCTCCTGCGCTGCGTTCTCCTCCAATCAGAGCCTCGCGGTCTTCCTGCGCGCTCAGCTCCCCTGACCTGCCTTTGGCAGGCGGGGGGCGGACCGACCGGCCAATGCTCCGTCCCCTGGCTCGCGGCTGCCTTCTCGTCCAATCAGAGCTGCTCGCGGAGCTGGCGCACGCTTGAAGCCGCGGGGAGGAGGCGGGGCGGTGTGAAGGATCCACCCCCTCACCCGCGCGCTGCGTTCTACTCCAATCAGAGCCTCGCTTTTATCCCGCGGCCGCATTTTCGGGCTATGTTGTCAATGGGCTTTGCCCTTGTGGAGATTCTCCCATTGTTTGTCTGACAGCGGGAGACTGTGGGCACCAGCTGCTGCTATTCCCGCACAGAAAAAAAATCTTTAATTTTGACTTGTTTCTATTTATTATTGTTGCATGTATTCGTCTGCAGTGAAAAATATTCTTCTACTTTACAGACAAAGCATGCCGTTCATAGAGAAGGAAACGAGAGAATGCAGTGTTACAGTCATGGCTAGGATGTAGAAAAAGATTCATTTAATATAAGGGACGTCCATTTAAAACTCTGAAAGCAGCAGAGTTCTGTTTGGTAAGTAACCTCAGACTTTTGTATCTTTTTCCCTGATGGAAGAGAGAATGTCCAGGGTGTGTGGGGTCCTTGATTATGCTGGCTGCTTTTCCTGATGTGGAGGTGCTGGCATTGAACTTGGGTAAAAACAGAAAGAAGTCTCACAACACCAGCTTAAAGTCCAACAGGTTTATTTGTAGCAAATGCCACAGAACACGCTGTTCCTTCATCCGGTGGGTAGGATCTCATGCTGCCTTCTCTGCCCACCAGGTGAGTGGGAACTCCCACTCACCTGATGAAGGAAAGGCGTGTTCAGAAAGCTAGTGGCATTTGCTGTAAGTAAAACTGTTGAACTCATGCTGCCTTCTCTGCCCACCAGGTGAGTGGGAACTTTAAGCTGGTGTTGTGAGACTTTCTGCTTTTCCTGAGGCAGTGGGAAGTGTAGACAGAGCCAGTGGATGGGAGGCTGGTTTGCATGATGGATTGGGCTACATTCATGACCTTTTGTAGTTTCTTGCCGTTTTGGACAGAACAGGCGTCTGTGATACAACCAGAAGAGTTTAGAAGAATGAGGGGAGATCTCATTGAGACGTATAAGATGATGAATGGGATGGATAGGATAGAGGTGGAGAGACTCTTCCCGCTCAGAAAGGACAGTAGGACTAGGGGGCACAGCCTCAAGATAAAGGGGGGGTGGTTTAGAACAGAGTTGAGGAAGAATTTCTTCACTCAAAGGGTGGTGAATCTCTGGAATTCTCTGCCCGTTGAAGTGGTGGAGGCTGCCTCGCTAAATATTTTTAAGACGCGGGTTGATGAGTTTTTGATAAGCGAGGGGATTAAGGGTTATGGGGAGAGGGCGGGAATGTGGAACTGAGCCACGACAGATCAGCCATGATCTTATTGAATGGCGGGGCAGGCTTGAAGGGCCAGATGGCCTACTCCTGCTCCTATTTCTTATGTTCTTAATGCGATTACTGTCACTAGAGAGGTAGTGCTTGATAGACTAACGGGATTGAAGGTAAACGAGTCCCAGCAACCGGACGGAATGCATCCCAGGATTCTGAAAGAAATGGCAGAGGTGATAGAGGATGCCTTAGTAATTATTTATCAAAATTTGCTGGACTCCGGGGAAGTGCCGGAAGATTGAAAAACGGCTAATGTTACGCCGCTGTTTAAAAAAGGTAGCAGACAAAAGGCAGGGAATTATAGGCCGGTTGGTTTAACGTCTGTAGTTGGTAAAATGCTAGAATCTGTCATCAAAGAAGAAATAGCAAGGTACCTAGAAAAGAATGGTTTGATCAAGCAGACCCAGGACGGATTCGTTAAGGGGAAGTCATGTTTAACAAATTTATTGGATTTCTATGAGGATGTGACTGGTGCGGTAGACCGAGGGGAACCGGTCGATATGGTGTTTTTGGATTTCCAAAAGGTGTTTGATAAGGTCCCTCACAAAAGGTTGCTGCAAAAGGTTAGAGTGCACGGAGTTGGAGATAAGGTGTTAGCGTGGATAGAGGATTGTTTGTCTAATAGGTTGCAGACAGTTGGAATCAATGGGTGCTATTATGGTTGGCAGTTGGTGACTTGTGGAGTGCCGCAGGGATCAGTGCTGGGGCCTCAACTGTTAACCATTTACAGAGATGATCTGGAGGAGGGGGCTGAGTGTAGGGTAACAAAATTTGCTGATGACACGAAGATGAGTGGAAAAGCAAATTGCGTGGAGGGTGTGGAAAGTCTGCAGAGAGATCTGGATAGGCTGAGTGAGTGTGTGAGGACCTGGCAGATAGAGTTTAATGTTAGTAAATGTGAGGTTATCCACTTTGGTAGAAATAATAATAGGAGGGATTATTATTTAAAAGGCGAAAAGCTGCAGTATGCTATGGTGCAGAGGGACCTGGGGGTCCTTGTGCACGAATTGCAAAAACCCGGTCTGCAGGTGCAGCAGGTGATCAAGAAGGTGAATGGAATGCTGGCCTTTATAGCGAGGGGGATAGAATGTAAAAGCAGGGAGGTTTTGCTGCAACTGTACAGGGCACTGGTGAGGCCGCAGCTGGAGTACTGTGTGCAGTTTTGGTCGCTGCACTTGCGGAAGGATATATTGGCCTTGGAGGGAGTGCAGAGAAGGTTCACTAGGCTGATACCAGAGATGAGGGGGTTAGCCTATGAGGAGAGATTGAATAGACTGGGTCTGTACTCGTTGGAGTTTAGAAGGCTGAGGGGGGAATCTTATTAGAGATGAAGGGGATAGATAGAGGTAGAGAGATTCTTCCCGCTTAAAAAGGATAGCAGGACTAGAGGGCACAGCCTCAAAATAAATGGGTGGGGGGCAGTTTAGATCAGAGTTGAGGAGGAACTTCTTCACTCAAAAGGTGGTGAATCTCTGGAATTCTCTGCCCATTGAAGCGGTGGAGGCTACCTCACTGAATATATTTAAGTCACTGGTAGATAGGTTTCTGATAGACAAGGGAATTAAGGGTTATGGGGAGAGAGCGGGAAAGTGGAACTGATCCACTTCAGATCAGCTATGATCTTATTGAATGGTGGGGGAGGCTCGAAAGGCTAGATGGCCTACTCCTGCTCCTATTTCTTTTGTTCTTATTGTTTGTAAGGCAGGCAGCTAAAATTTCAGTGGTTTTAAAGTGCCTTCCTTTTCCTTCCAAAGAGAGGGCAGCATCATTGTGGATCATGATGTAATCATCATCATAACTAATCCAAAAGAATTTTCTCCAGACTGTCTTGCTGAGACTGCTAAAAAAATTGAAAACTACAAATTTCACCAATTCAACAGGAGTTGGAGTTAAACCTGAAACTCCCAAGGGTATGAGGTGATAGTCTTTAAAATATCTGTACACGGATTTTTTTCTATCTAAACTGTGCTGTACATGTTGTGGCTGTATTTCATGGTATAGTGCAGAAGATACTTTACTGTCTCTAATCTCTGTTGAACTTGTCCAGAGAAAGCAGAGTCCACTGAGTCCTGCATCCTCTCAGTTCACTGTCATCATCTGCAGCAAATGCAGTGTTGTAATTTTAAAATCTCTCATGCTTTCAACCAGTTTGCTTACTCCAGTGTTTTACCCCAGTGCCCTTATTTGCAAGATGGACAAAGGACAAACACAATAAAGGTTCAACAAGTTTATTAACGATAACACTACTAACCCTTAAATTACCCACATAAACAAGAGGATACCCCAAAATCAGATATACTACCCGCAAAGATGGTTTGGTTAACACTGCAGGCTCGATTCTCTGAGTCCCTTTGGTCTGTCGTCACAAAGGTGAGTCTTGATGGCAGCTTCTTCCTTCCTTCCTTCTCTGGTCAGTCTTCTGAAGGGTCAAGGGTCGCCTCCTTCATCGAGTTCTTCGCTGCTAGTGTCTGAAAATGTGTCCCTTTATCCCCTGCCTGCTTACCTTTCCAGAAACGTCTCTGGCTTCCAGCCAATGAGTTCCCAGGAGAGGGTTCCAATGCCCAGTGGGTTTCTTGATGTCTGCCTGACAGGACACCAGGGTCTGCCCTTATCAGATTAAGCCAACTGCAAGAACTTGTGGTGACAGGAAGTCTGGCCCAATCTGGGCTTCTAACAATAGGCTGGTGCATTTCAATGGGGTGCAATGATCTCCTGCTGAGTATCAGTAGGGTGCAGGGGGGATTGATGAATCAGGCCCAGACAGCCTGCCTGAGGTTTGACTGTGTTTGATTTTTAATATGCCCAATTCTTTAATTTAGGGTATCCAATTTTATCAGCCTTAAAACTAGGCCCTGTATATGTTACAGCAGCAGAGGCTGCCATGGCAGGGTGAGATTCCTCAGCTACATTAGGTGATAAGACCAAGGCACAAACCATTGTGTCATGAGACAAACGACTGCCATTGGTCATCAGACCTGCTCTAGGACTACTGATGGGATAGTATGGAGGAAGTTGTGCTCTCTGTATAATTTGTGCAGTATCATCCCTGTGGGAGTTTGATGGGAGTCATGATGTGGAGATGCCGGCATTGGACTGGGGTAAAAACAAAGAAGTCTCACAACACTAGCTTAAAGTCCAACAGGTTTATTTGCAGCAAATGCCACAAGCTTTTGGAACAGGCTGTCCCTTTGTCAGGTGGGTGGGAGTTGTTCGAAAGCTTGTGGTGTTTGCTACAAATAAACTTGTTGGACTTTAAGCTGGTGTTGTGAGACTTCTTTCGGGGTTTGATGGGGGACAGTGTAGAGGGAGCTTTACTCTGTATCTAACCCCGTGCTGTATCTGTCCTGGGAGTGTTTGATGGGGACAGTGTAGAGGGAGCTTTACTCTGTATCTGACCCCGTGCTGTATCTGTCCTGGGAGTGTTTGATGGGGACAGTGTAGAGGTAGCTTTACTCTGTATCTGACCCTGTGCTGTACCTGTCCTGGGAGTGTATAATAGGGATAGTGTTTATTCTATATTTAATCTAATAAATAAATGTTATGCTGCTTGTGGGAGTGATTTTCCAATAGAAAGTCCATCAGCTTGAAGAAAACAGAGGGTTGCTTTTCAGCAGAGAGGACATCACAAGATAAAGGTTCCCTCTCTCTGACTTTTTACACTTTTAAATAAAATACATACCAAGCACATGGCCAACATTGCAGAGGGGAAACCTGAGAGAGGGCCTTAGTATCAGCCTTTCCCCCATATGCTGCTGGGGCCGGAGGACCAACTCCAGACCGTTGGCCTAGTCCCTGATACATCGGGAGGCCTGCAGCCAAATGGAAAATTCCACTTGGATTCTGACTATAACCCTCAATTAGTTTATACTTCCCATTATATGGTTATCGTGCTGTCACCCAATCCGCCAACAGGAAAATGGACCAGAGCAGAATGCTGCCAGCAAACTGGCTAGATGTCCGCCCACCTCCAGGTTCACCCTATTGGAAGCTAAAAATTCTGACCCTTTTCTCTGCATACACATGCTATTTACAAAGCTATACTTTCTGTTGTCAGATTTTTGCCTCACTTTGTACAAACGTTGATGAGATTAATCTTGGAAATTGCTGGCAGGAAGTAAATTCAGGGATAAGATTTTTCATCTGTTAATGATCAATTACAACTTGAACTTTTTTACTATCAACAGATAAGTGTGGTTCACTGGTTCCTGAAAACTTAAAGAAATATTACCAACTGATCTTTACCAAAGGCAAGGCTATCTGTGCTTCAACATCTAATGAAGCAAAGAATGATTCTCTGAAATGTGGGAATGGAAAATGTGGAATAACAAACAATGGACCCAAATGCTAGTAAGGCTGAACAATCATTTAAATCTTCACCATATCTTATAACCACATTGTAGTGCACTTCAATGCAGTACTAAAGGAATGTGCACCCCCAAAACTTCCATCTTTATGAATATGAAACTGAGGGGCCATCTGCTCTCTCAGGTAGATTTAAAAGAACATAAGAAATAGGAGCAGGAGTAGGCCATCTAGCCCTTCGAGCCTGCCCCACCATTCAATAAGATCATGGCTGATCTGTCGTGGCTCAGTTCCACTTTCCCGCCCTCTCCCCATAACCCTTAATCCCCTCGCTTATCAAAAACCCATCAACCCGCGTCTTAAAAATATTTAGCAAGGCAGCCTCCACCACTTCAACGGGCAGAGAATTCCAGAGATTCACCACCCTTTGAGTGAAGAAGTTCCTCCTCAATTCCGTTCTAAACCGCACCCCCCCCCCTTTATCTTGAGGCTGTTCCTCCTAGTCCTACTGTCCTTTCTGAGCGGGAAGAGTCTCTCCACCTCTATCCTATCCATCCCATTCATCATCTTATATGTCTCAATGAGATCTCCCCTCATTCTTCTAAACTCTAACGAGTACAAGCCTAGTTTATTCAGCCTCTCCTCATAGCTCAACCCCCTCAACTCCGGCATCAGCCTCGTAAACCTCCTCTGCACTCCCTCCAAGGCCAAAATATCCTTGCGTAAGTGCGGCAACCAAAACTGCACACAGTACTCCAGCTGCGGCCTCACCAGTGCCCTATACAGCTGCAGCAAGACTTCCCTACTTTTATATTCAATCCCCCTCGCTATGAAGGCCAGCATCCCATTAGCCTTCCTGACCACCTGCTGCACCTGCAGGCTGAGTTTTTGCAACTCATGCACAAGGACCCCGAGGTCCCTCTGCACCATCGCCTGCTGCAGCTTTTCGCCACGTAAGTAATAGTCCTTCCTACCATTATTCCTACCAAAGTGGACCACCTCGCACTTGCCAACATTAAATTCCATTTTGCCAGTTCCTGGCCCATTCGCCCAGCCTATCTTGATCCTTCTGCAGACTCTCCACACCCTCCGCGCAATTTGCCATTCCACCAATCTTGGTGTCATCAGCAAATTTCGACACCATACACTCGGTTCCCTCCTCCAGATCATCTATATAAATGGTAAATAGCTGAGGCCCCAGCACTGACCCCTGGGGCACTCCACTAGTCACCAACCGCCAATCCGAATAGCACCCATTGACCCCCACTCTCTGCCTCCTATTTGACAGCCAATCCTCTATCCACGCTAACACCCTACCCCCAACTCTATGCCCCCTTACCTTCTGCAATAACCTCTTGTGAGGTACCTTGTCAAACGCCTTCTGAAAATCAAGAAAGACCACATCCACCGGCTCTCCTCTATCCACCGCCCTAGACACATCCTCATAGAACTCCAATAAATTTGTTAGACACGACTTCCCCTTAACGAAACCGTGCTGCATCTGCTCTGTCAAGCAATTCCCCTCAAGATGCCTCGCTATTTCCTCCTTGATGACGGATTCTAACATTTTACCTACAACAGACGTTAAACTAACCGGCCTATAATTCCCTGCCTTTTGCCTGCCACCCGTCTTAAACAACGGCGTAACATTAGCTGTTTTCCAATCTTCCGGCAGTTCCCCGGAATCCAGCGACGTTTGGAAAATAACCACCAAGGCATCCACTATCACCTCCGCCATTTCTTTCAGAACCCTTGGATGAATTCCATCCGGTCCTGGGGACTTGTTCACAATCAGTCCCTCCAGTCTGTCAAGCACCGCCTCTCTAGTAACAATAATGTCATTGACACCCTCCTGTCCTACCATCTTTCCATCGCTAACACCCGGCAAATTATTCACGTCCTCCTCCGTGAAGACCGAAACAAAAAAGTTATTCAAGGCCTCAGCCATTTCCCCATCCCCTACCACTAAGTCCCCCCTCTCATCCTCTAAGGGTCCAATGTTCACCCTAGCCAGCCTCTTCCTTTTTATATATTTATAAAAACTCTTGCTATCCTTTTTTATATTAAGCACTAGCCCAGCTTCATAGTTTATCATAGAAGCTGTTGCACTATTTCTAACAGAATAGAAGAGTTCTTCCCCAGTGTCAGAGTCCACGTTTAATCCACAACCAACATCAATGAAACAAATTTCCACAGAGTGCTGTTTGTCGACAAATTAGCAACTGTGTTTCCTGAGTCACAACAATGCTTATCTGCCATGCCTTCAGAGAGGGGAATGAGTGGAGCTGCAAGCTGTATGTTCTGAGGCATGCTGTGCTGGAGTATGCTGAGAAAATTGGTGCATGACTTGTCATTGTGGCATTCCCTGTCACCTCCACTGACATCCTGGATTCTCTTGGTGCATTAATTTCAGGAGAGAGACAATACTTTGATTTCCTCAGCCACTTCTGCCCATGCCTGCATATTTGGAGAGACAGTCATCTTCTTCCCAGCTCTGGCAGAGCTCACCTCGCTTTGCAGGTTCACTTCCTTGCCACCAGCTTTCACTGTGGCAGAGCAGCAGTTCAAGCGCCTCCATCTTGTGCCTTCTCTGACAGCAAGAGCAAAAGCAACAACATTATGTCTCACAGCAGGGCATCCAGGACAGAGTGAGAAATCAGGGAAGAAGTCTTTTCAGGTTCTGTCTCCATTCCTGTGGTTGCTACAGCCCCAAAAATCAAATTACACTGATGAATACTGTTATCTTTTAATCAGAAATCCTAGCATAAAGTCATTCTGCCCATCCTTCATGATTGATTGGGGAAACCGGAGGCCTTTTTCTACTGTATCATTCAAGAAACCAGCCTTGGGCAAAGTTCACTAATTAGTAAAATAGGTTCAGGACTTTATAACAGGCACTAATTTCAGGAGATTCTGCCCCTGTCTCTAGAAATTGCCTCTGACCTTGGTGAAATGATGAACGACCCAGAGTACCGGAGGCTCAGATTACACATAGTAAATGTGCTGCAATACAGAAAGGATGAGGAAGTTATTAAAAAGGTTACAGAAAAGATAAACCAGAATGATGGAGTGGTTGGATCATGAGGAGAGATTACATAGAAATTACATTGTGTGCAAAGAAAAGATTGAGAGGTGGTCCATTTGTTACTTTTTGGATTCTAAAGGCACGAGATAATTTAGACCATGGCAAGCTGTTTCAGCTTGGTCAGAATAATTAAAGCAGAGGATATGGCCTGTATTGGAAAGGAGGAAAAATTGAAAATCATTCAACAGAAATGTCGGTTGTCAATTATGGAACAGGCTCCATTGAGATGGCAAGAACAGTTACTATTTAAGCATTCAATTGCCAATTAAATCATTTATTTCACACAATGAAGGGATGGTGATCTGCATTTCGATCAGGATGGTGTGAGACTTGCCCGGGGCCACACAGCTCATGATGCTTCCATGTCATTGCTGCTCACGCCCTTCTCAGTGGGACCGAAATATGCAGCATTTCCACTTCCCACACCAAACATTGCTGCAGTCCCTTGAACCAAATTGCTAAGATGCTGCCATCCAAGTGGGATTTTTCTCCCTCTCCGTGGAGTGTTTCGTGGCAGCAAGAGGCAATGTGCAACTTGTGGGCAACGGGATCCTATGGTCCTGCTGTTGTCACAGTAAGAAGTCTCACAACACCAGGTTAAAGTCCAACAGGTTTATTTGGTAGTAAATGCTACTAGCTTTCGGAGCACTGCTTCTTCATCAGGTGAGTGTGGAGTTCTGATCAGAAACAGGGCAGATAAAGGCACACACTCAGTCTACAGAATACTGATTAGAATGTATGTCTTTACAGCTAATCAAGTCTTAAAGATGCAGACAATATGAGTGGAGATAGCATTAAGCACAGGCTAAAGAGATGTGTATTGTCTCCAAACAGGACAATAAGTGAGATGTTGCAAGCCCAGGCAAGTCATGGGGGTTACCCACTAACCTGACGAAGGAGCAATGCTCCGAAAGCTAGTGGCATTTACTACCAAATAAACCTGTTGGACTTTAAGCTGGTGTTGTGAGACTTCTTGCTGTGTTTAGCCCAATCCAACGCCAGCATCTCCACATCATGCCTGCCGTTGTCAACATGGTTTCCTGTTGATCGCACCTCTCAGCAGGGCTATAACATCCTACCAGCCTAAACAGCAACAAGATTTCAGCATCGATCCATCTGGTCAACTAATCCCCTAGTAAGTATTGCTTTAATTTCCCTTTTATTCAATGTGGAATTCTCTGACATTTGTCTCTTTTAACAGCGAGGACAAACCAAGCAATTCCATATCGGACAACTCTGAAGAGGATGATTTTGAATTGCACAATCCTGAGGCAACCTCCGCCCACCAGCTTTGACAGCAATGTTGACATTTATTATATCTTTTAACTTCATTGGGACTTTACACAAATGTACTGGCAACAGAGTGGTCAGGAATGCATCAAATTTGAACTAATTGATAGCAAAATGTTGGGGAAGTGGTTTGAACACAGAACTCATTGGCAATAAACAGCAATCTTATCATTAAAGTCAACAACATGGAAGCAGATTATAAACCAATCACTTAAACCCAGAGGTCAAAATTTCATAAAGAGTTAGAAGTTCTGGGTTTTCAATAAGGACAGATCGTCGGCACTCACCAGTTAAAGAATACATTAGAAAGCAGTTCCAGTGTCTTCATAGGTGCAGTTGAATGCAGAACTTAGGATTTTGTTGTCAGAGATGCCCAGATCCCTCACATGCTTTGCCCGAGCAATATCTTGCTGAATGCCCGGATATTCAAACAGCCACAGCTGGGATACCTAGAGAATAGATCCCCACTGAAAATACCTAAAAATAATTAAGGCTTGTCCATTCAACTGTAATAAATTTTTAATGGTGTGCTAATCTAAATCATTGCCACTTAATCATAGACACTTAAAATCACACTTAACAAGTACGTAATATCAGTTGTCAAAATGTAATTATTGTTGGATGCTTTAAATTTAATTTTCCATTAAATTAAAAATTTGTAATTTACGCATTTTGATTTGGACTCTATGGGAAGAAGTTTTCTGGGCAAGGTAAAGCAAGTTTGACATTGAAGTTGGGCTAGGATAGTCCCCTTCCCAATCTGGGAGAGATTGAAGACATCAGGATACCTCCTTGTTGGATCTGTCAGTAAGCAATTAAATTCAATTAAGGAAAATAAATTAGAAAGCCAACTTAGACCTATTTTCACCCTTAATTTGGGTTTAACAGCCAGGGTACTTACTTATTAACCTGTCAGAACTGAACCAGCAAAACGAAAATTGAAATAAAATGGAGATAGAGGTTTGACATGGTTTGGGTTTCTCATTCCTTTCTTTATTCCTTCAATTTGCATTTACTATTCAACTATTCACACTTCATCTGGAAAAATGTTGGGGGGATTAACTGGCAACATTCAGTGCTAGATGGGGGATCAGGGATAAAACTGAATTCCCGAAATCCATCAATCTTGAAGCCATTCACCAGTCCCATCCTGCCAACCCCAATCAGGTACCACCTCTATAATTATGCAAAACTGCTCCTTATAATATCATTCACGCACTGTGTGATATCAGTGTACCTTTAAGAAAGGTCTTTTTAAATGATTTCTGCAGCTCACAGCTTCACTGTTGCTGGGCTGACTGCAATGAGTCCTTTTATTGCTATTTAAGTGGTTTAAATGGGGTTGTTTGCATTTACTCTGAGATTAGCTTTACAGTCCTGCATTGTTTGGAACACAGCCATATGTTTTTGGACAGATTTTATTCATTTTCATTTTGGAGCTGCATGTTTGAATTTCAGTTTTAGAAGGGACAGCAAAGAAGTGTTTTCCCTCTCTCCCTGTTTTATTTGGAAATTCTGCTGGTGACCATAAAGCAAAGTTTTGCTTTCCTGAAGGGAAAAAATCTGTTGGAGCTTGGTGTTTTGGGAAGCTGTCGTCTTCACACTGTACTGATTCTCAAGAGCATTTGACTGCAGAACTCAACTAACGGCCTCAATCTCAGTATCACATAAGCATTAGACTATGCTGTGTGAAAAGGGTCTTTTCAGAACCAGAAGCACTTTTATCTATGGGATTGGTTTAATTGGAACATTGTAGATATCTGTGATAATCATGATTGTTTGTAACTAGTAAAACTTCTTGCTCATTTTCTTACTATACATGTTAACTTTATTCTTAAATAAACTTTGTTTGAAAAAAAGCTCCCTAGTGGGTCACTTGAATCATACCTGAATCTCATGGTTATCCTAGCCAAATTCAAGGTGCAAAACTTGTGATCCAGGCAGGCTCCATCAAACACTTCGAAGTTTTTGGCATTACAGCTGGAAGCCCAATTAAGCAGCTTCCCACAATGCACCTGTCTCCCAAGCTGGAAGTCACATGGGCATGATTTGGTACTGCTCTTGAAAAGCAGATCCCTGGTGCCATGGATTCCGAGGGGGAACAAGGAGGTGAGTGCCGTGTTTTTTTTAACTATTCTGTGGTGTATAGGGGTTGTTGTGACTCTCAACTGGAGGAAGGAGGTGAGGGAGTCATAGTCATGTTGGAATGTAAGAGGTGATGTTGGAGGCTGAGTACCCCTGGGACGCAGGTGTGTTTCACCAGTAACAGCTTACTCCTAACTGTCACTTTCAGGTAGCTTACTCCTCATTGTGTCCTGTAACAGCTGTGAAGTCTCATGTTCATTGGTGAATCCATGCATCTTGGCCATTTACAAGCCTGTATAGTTGTATCAGTAACTCACTCACAATCTGTCCCAGCCCTTGGTTTATTTCACTCTCCTCAGCTGCTGACAGCCCTCTCTGAATGTCTCTGACTCACAGGAAATGTTAGCCTCACTAGGGGTCTCTGCCCAGAGCCCAAGCTGTTGGCACTTCTTGGAACTCCCTTCATTGACAGCCCTGTGGCAGATGAGAGAGAGGGAATCACAAAGGTTATTGGATACAAGGATCAGATGCCCCAATAGCATTGGAAAGATGTGCTGACAGACTGTCCATGTTGCATCAAAAACTTTATTGTTGTCACAATCAGTCAATGCTCCACGAAGGTTTATGCACTCTCTCTGTCTATCCCGCAGCTGCTCACTCTGGTCTCATCCTTACCCAACTAAATAACATTCAAAATCTCAGACTCATCCTGGAGATCACAAGTGCTTTCTGACAAGTCTCTTATTTTAAACAATGGCCAGACCACTCAGCACTGCAAAGGTTCCAGCAAAGATAGACTTCTGTCAGTGACACTTCTTCACTCTGGAATCACAGCACATTCTTCAGAAGGAGCCACTTGCCTGCACACAATTAACATCTGCACTGCACAAACAGCTGCCATAGTTTAGGCAAGAAGGCACAAGAGACCTTCATCGAGGATGTTCTGGAAGGGATGTTCTGTTGTGAAGAAAGCCTATAATATGTTAGCCTTTATAGGAAGGGGTATAGAGTATAAGAGCTGGAGTGAAATGTTGCAGTTGTATAGAACGTTGGTTAGGACGCATTTAGAGTACTGCGTCCAGTTCTGGTTGCCTTACTACCGGAAGGACGTGCAGACTCTGGAGAGAGTGCAGAGGAGGTTTACCAGGATGTTGCCTGGTATGGAAGGACAGGGTTATGAGGAAAGATTGAACAAATTGGAGCTGTTTTCCCTTGAAAGATGTCGACTGAGGGGGGGATCTAATGAGGTATATAAGATTATGAAGGGTATAGATAGAGTAAACAGAGGTAAGCTATTTCCTATGTTAGAGACACACAGTACGAGGGGCCATGGGTTTAAGGTGAGGGGGGAGAGGTATAACACAGATATTAGAGGGAGGTTTTTCACACAGAGGGTAGTGGGGGTATGGAATGCTCTGCCAAGTAAGGTGGTGGAGGCAAGCACGCTGGGGTTGTTTAAGAGTAACTTAGACAGGCACATGAGTAGGTTGGAGATGGGTGGATATAGGAGACTGTTTTAAATAAGGTTCATTAGCATTGGGGCATCCCTGGTCAGGTAAATGGATATGGTATGATAATAATGTTTTTTCGCTTTTCATTCACAGCTTTTAAGTCGGTCCGCCTTGTTGTCCAACGAGGGGCATACACGCGATGGGTCGTACTTGGGCTGCTCTTGATTGTTCGAGATTGGCCTAGTGCTTCATGTCGTTAGTGTGTGCTTAAACTGGACCAGACACCGGGCAACTCAACAGCTCAGTGACTATCACTGTTTGCTGTGCAGACACATGGATTTGGGCAGTGTCTGTGGGAGTTTGCACATTCTCCCCGTGTTTGTGTGGGTTTTCTCCGGGTGCTCTGGTTTCCTCCCACACCCCAAAGATGTGCTATTAGGCTGACTGGAGGTGATAAATTGTCCCTAAATTAGTTTCCCTCAATGTGGATGGCCATAAAACAATAGATAAGGGTCATGGGTGGAGGGGGGGACTGGTAGTGTTAAAATGGCAGCGCGGGCTCGTTGGGCCGAAGGGCCTGTTTCCCGGGCAGTTTTTGTTCTTTGTTCTTGGACCAGGGCGTTTTGTTGGGATTGGGCAGAGGAATAATGTCCCGCCATTCAATCCTTATTTGCTAGGTCTCACAACGCCAGGTTAAAGTCCAACAGGTTTATTTGGTAGCACAAGCTTTCGGAGCACTGCCCCTTCATCGTGAGTGGGAGTTCTGTTCACAAACAGGGCATATATGGATACAAACTCAATTTACAAGATAATAGTTGGAATGTGAGTCTTTACAAATAATCAAGTCTTAAATGTACAGACAATGTGAATGGAGAGAGGGTTAAGCACAGGTTAAAGAAATGTGTATTGTCTCCAGACAGAACAGTTAATGAGATTTTGTAAGCCCAGGCAAGTCATAGGGGTTACAGATAGTGTAACATGAACCCAAGATCCCGGTTGAGGACAGCCTCAACTTTGTACAGCAGTGGGGTGACATGATGGAGGAGGAGGAGGAACAGTCAGCCCCATTGGAGGAGGATGATGACCATAACTGAGCACGGAAGAAGCCCAGGGAGATCCCAGAGGAGGCTCCACAGATCATGGCCAGGCTCCTACAAGGCTGGAGGACCAGAAAGGCCCTCATCTCCTCCAGATTTGCTGTCTTGGAGAATCCTTGTCTGACAGCTCAATTGCCAATAGTCCCCTTATCCTCAGACCCTTCCTTTATCTCACCCTTGACTCCCTCACTTCTTATGTCCCTTGCCGCTCTCCCCCCACTCTCTTCATGTAGCTTCCCTTCATCCTTTGCCCCCACCCTACTGACTGTGCTGCATCCCCCCCCCTTCCCTCCTAAGGTCACTTTCACATCATACCAGTGTGATGGTCCTAGATTGGCAGTGTCAGTGGGTCTGCTCACAAGGCAGGAAGGTGATGATGACCCACTGTGTGAAAAGCTGTGGTGCCCCTCATCATCTGAAAGTGTATGACTCTTGTCTTCCCTGTAACATTCCACTGACATCCTGACTCATTCCTGAATGTGTGACGTGGCCACTTTTATCTAAGCCACAGTTGAGGTGGGGGAGGCAGGGCACGTGTTTAGGCTCACAGAATGGTGGTGGTGTCAACAGAATGTCTAAGACTGGTGTACTCATGGCTTCCCACATAAGGGTGAAATTGTAGTTAGGGCGGCATGGTAACACAGTGGTTAGCACTGCTGCTTCACAGCTCCAGGAACTTGGGTTCGATTCCCGGCTTGGGTCACTGTCTGTGTAGAGTTTGCACATTCTCCCTGTGTCTGCGTGGGTTTCCTCCGGGTGCTCCGGTTTCCTCCCAAAGTCCAAAGATATGCGGGTTAGGTTGATTGGCTATGCTAAAAACTGCCCCTTAGTGTCCTGAGATGCGTAGATTAGGGGGATTAATGGGTAAAATATGTAGGGATATGGGGTTAGAGCCTGGGTGGGATTGTGGTTGGTGCAGACTCGATGAGCCAAATGGCCTGTTTCTGCATTGTAGGGTTTCTATGTTGGGCCTGTGGGAAGATCAGAGGCCCAATGTGGAGACCAAATGTTCCCCAGCTTATTCCTCATTCCCAGCTGCTGAGAGGAAGCACCAAGAGTGACAGTTGACTCAATCTGGGTGTGAAAAGTGGTTTCATTGTGATACTTGACATTCTGCGCTCCCTTCACCCTAAATAAAACTGTGTGACTGCACCTGTGCAAAATCAGAGGTCCTGCAACTTTCCAGCCTTACATTCCCTACTGATCCTTTGAGCTGTTCCCCAAATTACACATCAGAAGTAGAGGTGGCCTGCTGCGCTATATGCCCTGTGGCCTGGCTGTTGGCGTTCTCTGGAAGATATGAACCTCGAGGGCCCTGGCCAACTTTTAGGTGTCACAGGCACATGTGTGACCCTCTTGTGCCAGAGATGCGTCAGTGTCAGGAGGAGGAGGAGGAGAGTCAGATTGCCAGTCTCCTCATGGAAGGCCCTGGATTGATTCCAGCACCTCTTGCTCCCTCAGGGTGCTTGCTGGTCTCCAAGTCACTCCATAGGCCAGAGAGGGAGTAAGCTCCAGATGTCACATCTTCATCTGACGATGCCAGTCCTGGATGCTCACCATTGTCTGAGCATGCTGCCAATGCCCTCAGCCATGGTCCTCTGTGACTGGGGCATGTCCTTCATTCAGTGGGCCATGCTCATGAAGCAATTAGCCATGGTCCTCTGTGACTGGGGCATGTCCTTCATTCAGTGGGCCATGTTCATGAAGCAATCAGCCATGGTCCTCTGCAAATGGTACATGTCCCTCAAGTTGGAAATATAAAACCGATAGTAAGAGGTTTTACAAGTATTTTGAAAGGAAAATATTGACTTGAGCAAATGCTTGTTCTCTAGAGAATTGGTCTGGGGAACTAATAATGGAAAACAATGAAATGTCAGAAGGAAATATTTGAACAGGGATTTTTTTGTGTCTGTGTTCATTGTTAAAGACTTAGGGCCCTATTTTACCATGCCTAACGTGGTAAAGTCAGGTATGAGGCCATTAACGCAATCCGTGCCCGCTTCCGCTCAGATGGCCACTTTACGGAAACCCAGGAATGCCCATGATCCGCTTCGCGCCCGAAACAGGCGCAAGGCAATTTAAATGTATTTGCATGTATTTTAATTGAACTAATGAACTTTGCGCCCAACTTCATCAGCATTTCCCCCTTTACCACCATGCTCACTGATCCAGAATCACACCGAAATGAATAAAAGCGACTGCTGAATAAAAGCCTAAAACGGACGCTCCAGCTGCTGAAGAGCGAGTTCAGAGCTTCCAACGGCTCTGACTCAGGCCAGTGATGGTGTGGGGGGGGAGTCAATCATTCTCTGGTTGGGTGGGGGGCAGGGGAGTGAGGCCAGATTGTTGTCTAGTTGGCGGGGAGGAGGAGGAGGAGGAGGTGGGTCAGATGTATCTCTGGTGGGGAAGAGGCAGAGAGGGAGGCCCAATCATTGTCTAGTGGGGGGAGGGGTGGGGAGGGCCAATCGTTGTCTGGTGGGGTGGGTGGGCTGATCATTGTCTGGTAATGGGAGGACAGAATGGAGGTCCAATCATTATCTGGTGAGGGGGGAGGGGGAGGGCCAATCATTGTCTGGTGGAGAGGGAGGAGGCGGGTCAGGTGTTCCTCTTGGGCGGGGAGGGACTGAGGCCAGATAATTCTGTGGGGGAGGGGAGGAGTGAAGCCGAATCATTCTCTGGGAGAGGGAAGGAGTGAGGCCAGATCGTTCTCTGGGAGAGGGGAAAGGCAAGGGGGGGGGGGGGGGGGGGGTTGAGTGAGGCCAGACCATTCTCTGGGACGGAGGGGAGGGGATGAGTGAGGCCAGTTTGTTCTCTGGGGAAGGGGAGGAGTGAGGCCAGACCATTCTCTGGGATGGGGGAATGAGTGAGGCCAGATCATTCTTCGGGGGCAGGGGAGGAGTGAGCCAGATCATTCGCTGGGGGAGGGGAGGAGTGAGGCCAGACCATTCTCATGAGGGTAGGGAGTGAGGCCAGGCCATTCTCTTGAGGGGAGGGGAGCAAGGCCAGGCCATTCTCTGGGGAAGAGGGGAAACCCGATCGCTCACTGGTTGGGGAGGTGGGGGGGGTGTGGGGGGGACCCAAGTGCTCACTGGTGGAGGGGGGCAGATGGATTTCTGGAACTCTGGTGGGGGAGGGGGGTGTGGGGAACGTCCGCTGCCATCTCTGTGGATGATTAGTGGGAGGAGGGTGGGGGAGAAGGGGACGATCAGTCTGGATAGCAGGGGAGGGGTGATAAGGGGACAATGATGTCTGCGGGGGCCATCACTCCCGCTTTTCACTCCCAGGCCGCTTTCTCTGCTGTCTGAGGCCCGGCAGCAATCTGACACGAGAGCGCTTTTTCAAATTTTTTTAACTGCTCATGTTCAGTTCAGAACTCCGATCGTTCCGTCAACGCTAAGACCCGTTTTTTTTGTCAGACTAAGTGCATATGGGGGCTTCTGAAAGCAGATTCCCAAGTCGGATCAGAATTGCGCTCAAATTCACCATACTCAGTGGCCTGATAATGGCTGCTAAATCTCGTGAGCGGCCAAAAACTGGTTCTTAGTTTGAGATCTTCCCCATCCTACACCAGCGACAATCAGATTCACACATTTTAATATAATCAATGGATTTGACAACATAGCGTCTGCCCACAATGTATTCTCCCCGCTGGCATCGTGATGTCATGCCGGTGCAACGCATTACTCATTTCTGAAAGCGAAAAACAATTATGATGATCATGCTGGGGGCATGGGATGCCTGTGAGCCCTGGGGGAGGGGTTGAAGGATAAGACCAGGCATTCCCCTCTGGCAGTGCCCCTTGGCAGTGCCAAGGAGGCACATGAAGGGAGCAGTGCCAAGGAGGCTCTGGCAGGAGAAGTTAACCGTCCTCCATTGGGGGAGAGGTGGGTGGGAGAGGGGAGAGGCCAAATACCTGCACAGGGAGGGGTTCCTTGATGTTTCTGTTGTGATTGGGGGACGCCTCAATCATGGGGGGATCACTATCTTCATTTGGTGCCCAATCTCTGTGGGGGATCCAAAAATTTCACTTTGCAATCAGCTCTTCAAAAATGACAAATGGTTTGCACTGCTGGCTCATAGTGCCAGGTTCAATTCCTGCTTTGGTTGCAGTCTGTCTGGAGTTTGCACATTCTCCCTGTGTCTGCGTAGATTTCCTCCAGGTGTTCCAGTTTCATCCCACAGTCCAAAGATGTGCAGGTTAGGTGGATTGGTCATGGTAAATTGCCCCTTAGTGTCCAAAATGTGCAGTCTACAGGCCGCTAATAAGACTGAAATCATAATTAAAATATTTTAATGAGCTCCACACCAATTTCCAGTGTGAAACTGATGATGCCGGAGATCTGGGTCCCAGAGATGTGGGGATGCCATGGTGCCTAGCGGAGAGCCCGCTAAACCGTCTATGCTGATGTTTCATCGCCCACTGCTTGAGCAGCACAGCAGGCTTGGAGAATTGTCCCAAATGGGTAAAATGGGTGATTACCCTGCTCTCCCAGCATCTGAGCTGTATTTCCACCAGACTTACAGACTGCTTGAATAAAAAGCTGAATTTTAAAAGTCCTCTTAAACATAAAATATATCAATAACAAACTATATCACAACACTCTTAGAAAACATCCCAAAGATACATAAAAATGAAGCAAGGAAATGGAGGGATGATGCAGCCTAAAACATTCGCCCTCACCATCACCATGGAGAATACACTGGAAAATTCTTAGACCTGAAGTTGACATGTCCCCATGACTAGAAGGCCAGCTTCTGAGGGTATTAGAATAAGTGGCTGCAGAGATAGTAGATGCATTAGTTATAATAGATCATAAAATGTTAGTATGTAGATACAGCAAGTGATTTAGGAGGTCAAATAGAATATTGGCATTCATTGGAATGGAATTTAGAAGCAGGGAAGTTTTAATGCAGCTCCACAGGGCCTTGGTCAGACAACATCTGGAGTAATATGTACAGCTTGGTCTCCTTATTTGAAAATGGATATAACTGCAATTGAAGCAATTTAGAGAAGGTTTACTTGATTCATTCCTGGGATGAAGGCCCCATCTTATGTTTGAAGAGGTTCATAAATTCATAAGATATAGGAGCAGAATTAGGCCATTTGGCTCATCGAGTCCACTCCGTCATTTGATCATGGCTGATATGCTCCTCATCATCATTTTCTTGCCTTCTCCTGATAACCCTTCAAAGCATTATCAATTAAAATCTGTCCAACTCCTCCTTGAATTTACTCACTGTTCCAGCATCCACCACACTTTGGGGCAGTGAATTCCACAGATTCACAAACATTTGGAAGAAGTCGTTCCTCCTCAACTCTGTTTTAAATTTGCTATCCCTTATCCTAAGATTATGACCACTTGTCCTAGAATACCCTACCAGCAGAAGCATCCGATCTATGTCTACTTTATCCAGACCTTTTATCATCTTGTATACCTCAATTTGATCCCCCCTCGTTTTTCTAAATTCCAGAGAGTATATAGGCCTAAACTGTTCAATCTCTCTTCATACGATAAACCCCTCATCTCTGAGACCAATCTAGTGAACCTTCTCTGAAGTGGCTCCAATGCCACTACATCTTTCCTCAAATACTGGGACCAAAACAGTGCACAATACTCCAGGTGAGGCCTCACCAATACCTGGTATAGTTGCAACAATATACTTTACCTTTATATTTTATTCCTTTAGCTATAAAGGGCAACATTCCATTCGCTTTATTGTCTGCTGTATCTGCATGCTAGTTTTCTGTGACTCATAAACAAGGACACACCCAGCACCCTCTGCGCCAGAGCACTCTGAAGTCTCTCCCCATTTAGATAATAAGTTGCTTTCCCATTTTTGCAACCAAAATGCATGACCTCACACTTTTCCATGTTAAAATCCATCTGTCACATTTTGGCCCACTCCCTGAACTTATCTATATCCATTTGTAAGGTTCTTATTTCCTCATTGCAAATTACTGTCCCACCTATTTTTGTGTCATCTGCAAATTTGCCTACAGAGCTTTCTATCCCTGTAGCCAAGTCATTAATATATATTGTAAATAGCTGGGGCCCAAGGGCCGAACCCTGTGGCACCCCACTAGTTATTTCTTGCCATCCAGAAAAAAAACATTTACCCTGACTCTCTGTCTTCTGTCCAGCAGCCAGTCATCTATCCAAGCTAATAAATTACCCCTAATCCCAAGTGATCTAACCTTGTGAATTAACCCTTTGTGCAGCACCTTATCAAACGCCTTCCAGAAGTCTAGAAATACTACATCTACAGGATCCCCATTATCTACTTTGCTTGTTGCATCCTCAAAGAGCTCTAGCAAATCAGACAAACATGATTTGCCTTTCATAAAACCATGCTGATTCTGATGGATAGCGTTTTGACTTTTCAAATGTCCTGATATTGCTTCTTTGATAATTGATTCTAACACTTCCCCAACAACATCTGTCAAACTAACTGATCTGTATTTTCTCCACATTTTGCCTCCCTCCCTTTCTGAATAAGGGTTTTAGCATGTTTCCAATCCATTGGAACCTTTCCTGTGTCCAGGGAATTTTGGAATATTATAACCAATGGACCCATTATCTTTGCCGCCACTTTTTTTAATACCCTAGGATGTAGATTATCAGGCCTAGGGGACTTATCTGCCCTCAATTCCAATAGTTTGCTTTGCTCTATCAATATTGATTGCTCTAAGTTCTACCCTTTTTATTACTTCTTGCCCATTTCTATAGGAATGGCATTAGCGTTCTCCGCTGTGAAAAGTGAGGCAAAGTATTGATTTAGCATCTCTGCCATTTTAGTGGTCCCCATTATTAACCTCCAGTTTCATCTTCCAGGGACCAACATTCACCCGAGCGGCTCTCTTCCCTTTTATATGTGGAAGCTTTTGCTATCCTTCTTGATGTTTTGTGCTAGCTTTCTTTCATAATTTACCTTAGCTCTTTTTATTACTTTTTTAGTATCCCTTTGTTTATGTTTAAAAGTTTCCCAACCTTCCAGCCTGCCATGGGCCTTTGCAATATGGTATACCTTAGCTTTTTATTGTCCTTGACCTCTTTGTTTAGCCATGGACATTTTTTTACCCCCTTACCATCCTTCTTCCTCACTGAGATATATTTCAGTTGTGAGGACTTGAGTATGTCCATAAACAACTGCCACTGTTTGTTCTGTGTGGAGTTTGCACATTCTTCTTGTGTCTGTGTGGGTTTCCTCCAGGTACTCCAGTTTCCTCCCACAGTCCAAAATTGTGCGGGTTATGTTGATTGGCCATGTTAAAAATTGCCCCTTAGAGTCTGAAATGCATAGGTTACAGGGATTAGTGGGTAAATACCTAGGGATATGGGGGTAGGGGCTATGCTCGGTACAGACTCAATGGCCTGAATGGCCTCCTTCTACACTGTAGGGTTTCTATGATTCTATGATTCGCTGTCTTACCTTTTAGCTTCCTGTCCACTCGACTCAGGCCAAATTTGTCCTCATGCCTACGTAACTGGTTAATTCCAGAACACTAGTGTGGCTCTACTTTCTCACCCCTAAACTGAATTTTGAATTCTATCATTCTATGGTCATTACTCCCCAGAGGATCCTTAACTATGGGGTCATCAACTAATCCCTCCTCATTGCACAGTACCAAATCCAGAGTAGCCTGCTTCATGGTTGGCTCCACAACATACTATTCCAAGAAACCATCTTTAATACATGCAATGAACTCTGCCTCTAGCTACCCTTGTCAATTTGATTCTTCCAACCCATGTGCATATTAAAATCAGTAAGAGGTCTCACAAAACCAAGTTTAAGTCCAACAGGTTTATTTAGTAACAAACGCCACTTGCTTTCGAAGCGCTGCTCCTTCGTCAGGTGAATGGGGAGTTCTGATTACAAACAGGGCATAGAAAGGCACACACTCAGTTTACAGAATACTGATTAGAATGCGAGTCTTTACAGCTAGTCAAGTCTTAAAGGTGCAGACAATGTGAGTGGAGATAGCATTAAGCATAAGTTAAAGAGATGTGTATTGTCTCTAGACAAGACAGTAAGTGAGATAAATAAACCTGTTGGACTTTAACCTGGTGTTGTGAGACTTCTTACTGTCTTTACCCCAGTCCAACACCGGCATCTCCGCACCATATTAAAATCACCTATGATTACTGCCATACTGTTCTTGCAAGTCCACAGTATTTCCTGGTTTATACTGTGCCCTACTGTGGAACCACAGGTTGGGAAACTATAGATTACTCCGACCAAATACTTCTTTCCTTTGCTAGTTCTTACTTCTGCCCAGACTGATTCCACATCTTGATCTCCCTCACTTATGTCATTTCTCATTACAGCACTGATTCCTTCCTTCACTAGCAAAGCTACACCTTTCAGCTTACATCTCCAAAATGATGAGTACCCTTGAATATTCAATTCCTAGACCTGGTCTCCTTGTAACTGTGACTCAGTAATCGCCACCACATCATACCCTTCTGTTTTGATTTGTGCTATTAACTCATTAATTTTGTTCCGAATGCTTTGTGCATTTAAATACAAAGCTTTTAAACGTGTTCAACTGGTAAATTTCCCTGCTCTTTTATAATTCCTTAGTGCATAAAGACATTCACCTATTCTGCCCCTCTCTTTTATTGTCTGGTAAACTTCCGCCACATTGCTAACTTGCACCCTTACCTCTTCCTTCAATTTCTAATTTCCCGTACAACTGAACCCCCGACCGCCCATTCAATTTAAAACACTACCTACAACCCGATTCGCTCAGATTCTAGTCCTAGCACAGGTCCCTTCTTCTCCAGTACTGGTGCCAATGTCCCATGAATTCAAACCCATTTCTCCCACACCAATCTTCAAGCCATGCATTTATCTGCTTAATCTTATTGACCCTGTGCCAATTAGCTCATGGTTCAGGTAGTAATTCAGAGTTTATTACCTTTTCGCTTCTGCTTTTCAATTTAGCTCCTAGCTATTCATACTACCTTAGCAGAACCTATGCCCTTGTTTTATTTATGTTGTTAGCACCTATGTGGACCACGACAACTGGATCTCTACCTCCCATTCTAAGATCCTCTATAACCTAGCTGAGATATCCCGCACCTGAGCATCAACATAACCTTCGAAACTCTCGATCCTGGTCACAGAGAATAGTGTCCATGCCCCTAACTATACTATCCCCAATTACAACTGCATTTTTTTTCTCTCATTCCCCACTTGATTTGTTCCTTGCAGCATGGTGCTGTATTCAGTTGGCTCATCCCCCCTGCAGTCCCCGATTCCATCCACACAGGAAACAAGAATCTCGAACCTGTTAGACAAGAACAAGGGTTGAAGCTTCTGCAACCCTACCTCCTGGGTCCCTCTACCTGCTTCCTTGCAGCCACACCCTGACCACTGGCCAAATCCAAGTTAGTTAGCCTAAGGGGTGTGACTGCTTCTTGAAACACAGTGCCCAGGTAACTCTCCCCTCCCTCATGTGCCGCATTGTCCAAAACTCAGAAGCCAGCTCATCAACTCTGAGCCGGAGTTCCTCAGGCAACCAACACTTGCTACAAATATGTCACTGGGAACCACAATGGGGTCCACCAGCTGCCACATCATGGAGGAACAACACATTGCCTGACCCTTATTTCCATCCTTATTTTACTTAATTAGTTTTAAATTTGCATTTTTTTAAATTTTTAAAGTTTTTTTGTATCTCTGCTTATTATCTCAATCTGAACACAATTTATAACAAGTAATTTAACACAGATTAAAATTTAGCAGATTCCCTATTAGCCAATCAAGTCGCAGTCTTAATGTGAAGTCACTTTCCAGCTCCCACCGTCCCCCCAAGTCAAAATACTCAGAATCAGAATCCTTACATTCTCCGATTGCTCTCTGGTTCGCCCATGCTCAGCTCCACTCCTGAAGTCAGTCACCAGCCAATCACTTACCTGCTGGCTGTGACATCTGATTCAATTTCTTTCTTGCCCTCGAGTCTCCCTTGCAGGTCCACCTCTCCACTCCTCCCAAAGATGAGCACCTCTTTCTCACTCAGCACCAAATTCCCTCTGGCTAAATCTCACTCTGGCTAAGTCTCTCTCCCACTGGCATGCTCATTGGTTGACCTATAGGTTGGACCTATACCTATTGTAGCTTAGAAGAATAAGAGGCGACCTTACTGAAACATAAGATACTAAGGGAATATGATAGGGTGGAACTCCCTGAAATAAAGAACAAAGAACAGCACAGCACAGGAAACAAGCCCTTCGGTCCTACAAGCCCATGCCACCCATTTTAACACACTCAGTGCCTTATGCAAGTCTTTCGTCGCTAGTCAACGTTTTTGTCTACCTCTAGTGAAACTCCACAATAAAGGGGGTGGAAATTTAGGGAATTATATGTACGCCAGATTAAGGGGGATCCAATCAAGGGAGAATTTATTGACGCCAATCAGCCTAAAAAGCACGTTTTTGGGATGTGGGAGGAAACCAGAGCACCCAGAGAAAACCCACACAAGCACAGGGAGAATGTGCAAACTCCCACAGACATCCAAGCCGGAGATCCAACCCAGGTACCTGTAACTGTACAGCAGACAGTGATAGTCACTGACCCGGCGTGTTGCCCATCAATTGGTCCAGATTAAGTATACACTAACGGCCGCGAAGCTCTAGGCAACTCTCGAAGCAACATCCAAGAGCAACCCTCGCACGACCCACTGCGTGTATGCACCCTATTGGCCAACAAGGTGGACCAAATCGCCTGTGGATGTAAAAGGAGACATCAACAAACATAAATAGACATACAACAGGCTATACAGACAGTGATGGAAGGTCCCCAATAGCTCCAACGTAAGTGACAAGGTGAGCCTTGAAATTTGTTGGACGACTGATAGGAATCGATTAATTCCCAGAAACATCCTGAGGCTCTTGAAATCTTGGAACTTTCTTCCTACTAGCACTTTCTTCCTAATACACCATATTGCCTGCAGCAGTTCAAGAAGGCAACTCACTAAGGGCAATTAGGGAAGTGAAATCTAAGCTGGCCTAGCCAGCAACACCCACATGAAAGAATACCAGGGGAACGTTTCCTCTTCTGGGGAAGACCAGAATGAGGGGACACAGTTTGAAAATAAGAGAACTTCCTTTTAAGGTGGAGTGAGAATGTAATTTTTCTCTCAGAGGGTCATTATCTCTTCCCCAAAATATTGAAGACTGGATCATTGAATTGATTCGAGGCTGAGTTGGCTACACTTTTGATAGACAAGCAGGTCAAAGATTACAGGGAGCAGTGGTGAAAGTTGTGATAAGACTACAGTCAGATTCAAATCAACCATGATCTTATCAAATGTCTGAGCAGGGTTTAAGAACTGAAAGGCCTTAAGCCGTGTTCCAGATTCTTTGCTAGTACTGCAGCACTGAGAGTGACTACAGCATCAAAAATGTGTGTATCCAGTTCCCATTATAAATGTGGATATATGGGCGTAATCCTCTGATGCTGTATGCCCGCCACTGCTATCAGAGAATTTGGCGCTCAGGCAGATCTTCATTCACAGCAGCAGAACCAGAGAATCCCAGTCGCAGGCAATATCAGAAAATCCAGCCATGAATTTGCAAATGACTGGAAGCGCTTTTAAGTATAATCACCAGCCCTATCTAATCTCTCCCTAAAGTCTGACACATAGGGCCCAATTCTATCATCATGTTGTGCCCACTTACGGGTGCAAAAGCTTGATAAAGTTGGGTATGGGACGAGTAGCGTGATCTGCGCCTGCCTCTGCCCTGGTTCCCCCTTTATCAAGGTCTGAAAATGGCCACAATCGGGACCGCATCCGAAACGGGCGCGACAGCTATTTAAATGCATCTGCATTCATTCAAATTGACTTAATGGGCTGCACGCCCAACTTAACCGGCACTTCCCCCTTTACCACTGTGTTCACCCGTCCAGAATTAGCGCAAAACAGACATGGTCCGTATAAGTCCGATTTGGGTGTTGCAGTTAGTGAGGAGGTACATGGCGAGCATCTGATTGCTCTCTGCTTCAGATCATTGGACGGGTAGGTCAAGCAGAAGGTGGGTCCGGCAGCTCTCTGCTTGAAATCGTTGTGGGGGGAGGGGAGTCCGTTGCCACTCTGTCTGTGACCAGTGAGGGGGAAGTAGGGTCCGCTGCCACTCTGCTTAAGCTCAATAGAGGGGAAGACAGGGTCCGCTGCCATTCTGCGTGAGATCAGTGGAGGGGAAGAGGGGGTCCACTGCCACTCTGCTTGAGATCGGGGCAGGGGGAGAGGCCTGCGATCAGTCTGGTTGGCAGTGGTGTGGGCTTATAAGGGAGTCAGTAATGTTGTGGGATGGGGCAATGTGGGGGCCGGGGGAAGCATTATCCAGCGCGGGAGGGATATGGCTGTGAGCAGCATTCTATCATTCTTTTTTCTGCGCGTGTGCTGTTGGAGGCATAGATCGGAGCTGCAGCATTTCGAGCATCTTAAGCCTCGCCCACATGCTTGTGCAGTGCGATTTGTAATCGCTGACATTTTTGCAGGCAGAGTGAGTATGGAGGCACCTGAGAATAGGTCTAAAAGTCAGATCTGCAACATTCCAGTTTCAAGTCCGCCCAGCACTTAGAATCAAAATTATTTTTTTATTTTGATTTATTATTGTCACATGTATTAACATACTGTGAAAAGTATTGTTTCTTGTATGCCATACAGACAAAAATACCGTTCATAGAGAAGGAAATGAGAGAGTGCAGAATGTAGTGTTACAGTCATAACTAAGGTGTAGAGAAAGATCAACCTAATGCGAGGTAAGTACATTCAAAAGTCTGACAGCAGCAGGGAAGAAACTGCTCTTGAGTCAGTTGGTACGTGACCTCAGACTTCTGTATCTTTTTTCCGACGAAAGAAGGTGGAAGAGAGAATGTCCGAGGTGCATGGGGTCCTTAATTATGCCAAGGCAGCGTGAAATGTAGACAGAGTCAATGGATGGGGGGCTGGTTTATGTGATGGATGGGTAAAATTGGGCCCATCGTATCATCATAGAATCCCTACAGTACAGAAGGAGGCCATTCAGCCCATCGAGTCTCAGAATGCTGATCATCAATTTCTCCTTGATCAGTTTAAGTGGTCCTCTTACCTGATGACCAAAAATTAATTAAAATGGATTGAATTTAGTTGATTCATTAGGTGTATTCCTAATTGCAAAAAGTACAAATGGAATTGCTTTATCTCAATCCTCTGGATAATCTTGACTACAGCCTGTATCTGGCTAAAAAAAATTAAGTAACTCTTCTAGCAATGGAATGGCCTCCATTTTAGTAATGTGGTTAACACATCGATTATGGTCAACAAATATTGATCCTCATTTTTTGTTTTAGGGAGGGGTCCCATGCAAACAATTAAGACCCTCGTACAAGGTTCTTTAAATGCTGGAATGGGTATTAAGTGTGCTGGTTTTATTACTGCTTGCAGTTTTCCTATTACCTGATATGTATGACACGTAAAGCAAAATTCAACCACATCCCTATGCAGTCCAGGCCAATAAAAATGTTTTTATATTTTTATTTAAGCTTTTGCTTGAGTTTTCCTTACTCTGAAATGACCTCTTACTGGTACCTCATGCGCTACCTGTAACATCTCCTTTCTATAACCCACCGATAATTTGATGAACTTCTGCCCATTTTTCATCCACCTGAATATGTAAAGGACTCCATGTCCTCATTAAGATATCATTTTTACTGTAATAAAACTCCAGTATAAACAATAAAACTCAGTTCTATGTACGCTTCTGATATAACAGTTTTATCTCTACATCTTTCTGCCAAGTTTTTTGAACTGAAGATATCCATTTCATCATCCATCTGTTCTTGCCCTTCCTCAAAAATGATTTCTGATAATTAAACTTCAACCTCTTTATCTTTACTCTTTGATTTATTACCCTGCCTCAACCTGTGAGTTTGTGGGCTTGTTACTATACAGTCAGTGAATATCCCAGGATATGCTTCCTGCAATGCTTCAATTATTTGATTTTCTACTGCTGGCACCATTCCCATCTTTGACCCAAGATAAACTGTATTCCTGGAAATGCAGTAAAAAGTCTGACAACACCAGGTTTTAGTCCAACCGATTTATTTGATAATAGACTCACAAGCTTTCGGGTTAGTCCCTTCGTCAGGTGAATGGAGAGTTCTGGCCTCAGACAGAGCATATAAAGCACAGACAGTTTAGAGATTACTGATTAGAATGCGAATCCTTACACCTAACCAGACCATTGTTCGCAGCAAACTACCCAGCCTTCAGGAGAACAGTGACCACAACACCACACAACCTTGCCACAGCAACGTCTGCAAGACATGCCGGATCATCGACACGGATACCATCATCACACGTGAGAATACCATCCACCAGGCACACAGTAAATACTCTTGCAACTCGGCCAACATTGTCTACCTGATACGTTGCAAGAAAGGATGTCCCGAAGCATGGTACATTGGGGAGACCATGCAGACGCTACGACAACGGATGAATGAACATCGCTCGACAATCACCAGGCAAGACTGTTCCCTTCCTGTTGGCAAACACTTCAGTGGTCACGGGCATTCAGCCTCTGACCTTCGGGTAAGCATTCTCCAAGGCCTTCACGACACACGACAGCGCAGAGTCGCTGAACAGAGACTGATAGTCAAGTTCCGCACACGAGGACGGTCTCAACAGGGATCTTGGGTTCATGTCGCACTATCTGTAACCCCCGTGACTTGCCTGGGTTTGCAAAACCTCACTTACTGTACTGTCTAGAGGCAATACACATCTCTGTAACCTGTGATCAGTCCTCCTTCCACTCACATTGTCAGCCACTTCAGGTCTTGAACAGCAGGTTAGGTGTAAGGATTCGCATTCTAATCAGTAATCTCTAAACTGTCTGTGCTTTATATGCTCTGTCTGAGGCCAGAACTCTCCACTCACCTGACAAAGGGACTAACCCGAAAGCTTGTGAGTCTATTATCAAATAAATCGGTTGGACTAAAACCTGGTGTTGTCAGACTTTTTACTGTGTTTACGCCAGTCCAACGCCGGCATACCCACATCGTTCCTGGAAATGATCATTGCTCTATTACTCCTACCACTACTTCACCACTTTTCACTGGACTCTCCAATGTTATCTTATGTTATTGAACTCTACTCTTTTCACCAGTAATTTCAGACGCCTTATTTAGCAAATCGCCTTCCAAGTTACATATCTCCTCACCTCTCACCATTAAAAATTAACTTTTAAAATTTAAATTTATTTACCTATTCCTCCTGGTACATGTGTAAACTGTACCTACGTAAGTAAACTCTTTGAAGGGATCTGGAACTTGGTTATCAATCAACCCCTGACAATGAAATTTTCAAAGATTCAAAATATAAAGAAAGAAATGTGCACAGAAAGTAATTCTCAGTGTAACTCTTTCCTGAAAGCAAATGCAGCAGCTATAAAGGAGTAAAAGCTATAAAGGAATTACTGGTTTCAAAGAAACTGAAAGCTTTCACTGTTCAAAGATTGTTTCATTTCCAATCAGAGTGTGTTTATGAGCTATTAAATTCTCAGTCAATATATGGGCTTGTTCTAGTAATTTATCTGGAATTTCAAAGGTCACTGTCAAAAGGTATAATTCTATCTCCCTACAATTTCTCCACCATACTGCAGTGGATGACTGGCCTGTCTTCCGAATTAATTGTGACCTTTTGAGAAAAACAGCTGAAGTTCCAACTTCAATTATTTTAACTCCTTTTTCTGCACTTTACAAGCCCTGTTTCAACTTGATTTGGAAAGGAAAAGCTTTATGTACAAAATGAGGATGATTATATATTTATGCTGCTTGGTTTATGCTGCAACTCCAGGTGAGTCTCATTATGATATACTCATCGGGAATATTTTTGTGAATTTTGAGTTCTTATTTCCCCAAAACGTGCAATAGATTTCCCTCAAGCCTGGTAATTCCTTAACATCCTCCTTCCCCAACCCTCAAAATAGCCATAGGGATTATGATGCGTGATTAACCTAAACCCAATGCTTCAATTCAAGCAGTATTGTGCAGACAAAAAAGGCCCTCATAGCACTAAAAATCTGGACGCTACAAAATTGAATTTTGCAGACAGAGTTCGTTAGAACACAGGCAAGTTGGAACTACCATAGAGTTCAAACATTAGCATTTAATGATGTAAAAAAGTAAGAGAAACAGTGTGGAGCTGGTTGCCAGCCGATATCCCAGACAAAAAGAAAACATTTATGCGTAGGATATCTTTTCCACTGATAATTCTATTAAATGAGTTACTGCTAAATTATTTTAACATTTAAGTGAACAGCAAAGATCTGGATTTACTCATTTAATTGCAGCAATTGCCTTGCTAAATCTGAGGTATGGAGTGCTTTTTACATGATGTGGGTATGCCGGCGTTGGACTGGCGTAAACACAGTAAAAAGTCTGACAACACCAGGTTTTAGTCCAACCTATTTATTTGATAATATACTCACTAGCTTTCGGGGTTACCCCCTTCGTCAGGTGAATGGAGAGTTCTGGCCTCAGACAGAGCATATAAAGCACAGACAGTTTAGAGATTACTGATTAAAATGCGAATCCTTACACCTAACCTGCTGTTCAAGACCTGAAGTGGCTGATAATGTGAGTGGAAGGAGCACTGATCACAGGTTAAAGAGATGTGTATTGTCTCCAGACAGTACAGTAAGTGAGGTTTTGCAAACCCAGGCAAGTCACGGGGGTTACAGATAGTGCGACATGAACCCAAGATCCCTGTTGAGACCGTCCTCATGTGTGCGGAACTTGGCTATCAGTCTCTGTTCAGCGACTCTGCGCTGTCGTGTGTCGTGAAGGCCGCCTTGGAGAATGCTTACCCGAAGGTCAGAGGCTGAATGCCCGTGACCACTGAAGTGTTCGCCAACAGGAAGGGAACAGTCTTGCCTGGTGACTGTCGAGCGATGTTCATTCATCCGTTGTCGTAGTGTCTGCATGGTCTCCCCAATGTACCATGCTTCGGGACATCCTTTCTTGCAACGTATCAGGTAGACAATGTTGGCCGAGTTGCAAGAGTATTTACCATGTACCTGGTGGATGGTATTCTCACGTGTGATGATGGTATCCATGTCGATGATCCGGCATGTCTTGCAGAGGTTGCTGTGACAGGGTTGTGTGGTATTGTGGTCACTGTTCTCCTGAAGGCTGGGTAGTTTGCTGCGAACAATGGTCTGTTTGAGGTTGTGTGGTTGTCTGAAAGCAAGAAGTGGGGGTGTGGGGATAGCCCTGGCGAGATGTTCGTCTTCATCAATGATATGTTGAAGACTCCGGAGAAGATGTCGTAGCTTCTCCGCTCCGGGGAAGTACTGGACGACAAAGGGTACTCTGTCCACTGTGTCCTGTGTTTGCCTTCTGAGGAGATCGGTGCGGTTTTTCGCTGTGGCGCATCGGAACTGCCGATCTATGAGTCGAGCACCATATCCTGTTCTTATGAGGGCATCTTTCAGGGTCTGGAGGTGTCTGTCACGATCCTCCTCATCTGAGCAAATCCTGTGTATACGGAGGGCTTGTCCATAGGGAATGGCTTCTTTAACATGTTTAGGGTGGAAACTGGAGAAGTGGAGCATTGTGAGATTGTCTGTGGGCTTGCGGTACAGTGAGGTGCTGAGGTGACCGTCCTTAATGGAGATGCGTGTGTCCAAGAATGCAACTGATTCTGGGGAATAGTCCATGGTGAGTCTGATGGTGGGGTGGAATTTGTTGATATCATCATATAGTTGTTTCAGTGATTGCTCACCATGAGGCCAAAGGAAGAAAATGTCATCGATGTATCTAGTGTATAGCATTGGTTGAAGATTCTGTGCAGTGAAGAAGTCTTGTTCGAACCTGTGCATGAAGATGTTGGCATATTGAGGTGCAAATTTGGTCCCCATGGCTGTTCCATGTGTCTGGATGAAAAACTGGTTGTTGAAGGTGAAGACATTGTGGTCCAGGATAAAGCGGATGAGTTGTAAAATTGCATCTGGAAACTGGCAGTTGTCAGCATTGAGTACTGAGGCAGTCGCAGCAATGCCATCGTTGTGGGGGATGTTGGTGTAGAGTGCTGAGACATCCATTGTGACGAGGAGTGTCCCTGGTTCAACTGCTCCGTGTGTGCTGAGTTTCAGTAGGAAGTCCGTAGTGTCGCGACAAAAGCTGGGGGTTCTTTGTTCAATGGGTTTCAGGATGCCCTCGACGTAGCCGGAGAGGTTCTCACACAGAGTCCCATTGCCCGATACAATGGGACGGCCAGGTGTGTTTGCCTTGTGTATCTTTGGGAGGCAGTAGAGATCTCCAATGCGGGGAGTACGTGGAATGAGAGCACGGAGGGTGCTCTGACAACCACACAACCTCAAACAGACCATTGTTCGCAGCAAACTACCCAGCCTTCAGGAGAACAGTGACCACAATACCACACAACCCTGTCACAGCAACCTCTGCAAGACATGCCGGATCATCGACATGGATACCATCATCACACGTGAGAATACCATCCACCAGGTACATGGTAAATACTCTTGCAACTCGGCCAACATTGTCTACCTGATACGTTGCAAGAAAGGATGTCCCGAAGCATGGTACACTGGGGAGACCATGCAGACGCTATGACAACGGATGAATGAACATCGCTCGACAGTCACCAGGCAAGACTGTTCCCTTCCTGTTGGCGAACACTTCAGTGGTCACGGGCATTCAGCCTCTGACCTTCGGGTAAGCATTCTCCAAGGCGGCCTTCACGACACACGACAGCGCAGAGTCGCTGAACAGAGACTGATAGCCAAGTTCCGCACACATGAGGACGGTCTCAACAGGGATCTTGGGTTCATGTCGCACTATCTGTAACCCCCATGACTTGCCTGGGTTTGCAAAACCTCACTTACTGTACTGTCTGGAGACAATACACATCTCTTTAACCTGTGATCAGTGCTCCTTCCACTCACATTATCAGCCACTTCAGGTCTTGAACAGCAGGTTAGGTGTAAGGATTCGCATTTTAATCAGTAATCTCTAAACTGTCTGTGCTTTATATGCTCTGTCTGAGGCCAGAACTCTCCATTCACCTGACGAAGGGGGTAACCCCGAAAGCTAGTGAGTATATTATCAAATAAATAGGTTGGACTAAAACCTGGTGTTGTCAGACTTTTTACTGCGCTTTTTACAAGCTTAAGTGTAGTCACAGAGGAGTTACAATGAGTGTAGCTTCTCCCTTATCGAAGAAAATTACAACTCTTCAGCCCTCCAAATCTGCACTGACCATACTGCCCGTCTGAACCAAAACTCTCTACCCTTCTGAGGACCATATCCCTCTATTCCCATCTGATTTACATATTTGTCCAGAAGCTCCTTTAAAGTCACAATTGTATCTGCTTCCACTACCTTCCCTGGGAGCAAGTTCCAGGCACCCACCACTCTCCTTTAAACCTTGCCCATTGCACCTTAAACTTGTGCCTGTTGGTAATTGACTCTTCCACCCTGGGAGAAAACTTCTGACTATTCACTCTGTCCATGTCTCTCATAATCTTGTAGGCTTCTATCAGGTCGCCCTCAACCTCTGACGTTTCAGTGAGATCCTCTCCACGTAGCTAATGCCCTCAATACCAGGCAACGTCCCGGTAAATCTTTTCTGTACCTTCTACAAAGCCTCCACATCCTTCCAGTAGTGTGGCAACCAGAATTGAATACTATATTCCAAGTGCAGCCTAACTAAGGTTCTACAAAGCTGCAACATGACTTGCCAATTTTTAAACTCAATGCCCCAGCTGAAGAAGGCAAACATGCCATATGCCTTCTTGACTACCTTCTCCAACTTTCAATGGCCTGTGTACCTGTACACCCAGATCCCTCTTCCTATCAATACCCTTAAGGGTTCTGTATTAGACCTTTTAAAATGCATTATCTCACATTTATCTAAGCTCCATCTGCTATCCCTCCGCATTAATTATATCACACCTTGGTTAGGCCACATTGCTGCATAAAACCTTGGTTAGACCACATTTGGAGTATTGCAAACAGTTCTGGTTACCACACTACCAGAGGACAGGGAAGCTTTGGAGAGAGTGCAAAGATGGTTCACCAGGATGTTGCCTGGTCTCAAGGGGGTTGGCTATGAGGCGAGGTTGAATAAATTCAGATTGTTTTCACTGGAAAGACAGAAGCTGAGGGGAAACCTGATAGAGGTGTACAAAATTGTGAGTGGCATAGGCAGGGTGGATAGTCAGAGGCTTTTCCCAGGATAGAAGTATCAATTACAATGGGGCACAGGTTCAAGGTGAGAGGGGCAAATTTAAAAGATGTGCGGGGGAAGTTTTTCATGTTGAGCATGATGGGTGCCTGGAATGCGCTGCCAGCAGAGGTGGAGGAAGCAGGCTTTTAACCTATCCAAGTCCCTTGTGAAGGACAGAGAAGTAGGCTTATTCTTGCTGCAGGTTGGAGGGCAAGCCTTTCTTGACTTTATTAGAGTTGAAAAGCAAGGAAATTAAGGAGGCTACAGAACCTCATTTAATCCTCCATGATCCAAGACACAAATATATTTGTTGTGTACTGCAATCTTCAGGAGAAAGAAAAGTGAAATAGTTGAACATGGGGGTTGGTTGCATTCAACAACACATGTTTATTGAATAGTCGTTCCCTGTACAAAGAATAGGTCTAGACTGAGCAAAAGCCCATGAAGCAACCAGTGATGCCACAAACCATACATGTGACTTGTGTGACAGTACTGTGCCTTTAAGAATTTGTGTCACATTTCCTCTGCAAGATTTTTTAAGCAGTTGGTTCTATTTATTGGTGCTGCTTTGTCTTTCACTGGTAGCCTACTTGTTGATTCTGCAGCAACATAATTGATCTTAATTGCTAAAATATTTGTTTTAATCTGGACTAATGCTGTTCTGTAATTTTAGTATTTTCCCTTGAGGTTTTTCAGATGAAATATTAAACCAAGGAACTTTTAGCCTTCTCAGATACATGTTCAAGATGGATTTGAATATTTTTGGGAATACATACAAGATTTAAATTTCAACTAACAAAAGAATACCCACTTCAATTTAGCAAATTGGTTCTTTTTTCTGCACTGACTCTACTTCAAAAATAGTTAATTAGCTGTGAGGTGCTTGGAACAACCTGAGGAGGTGAAAGATACAAAATAAAAGCAGGCCTTTCTACCTTTCAGCATCCCCATTATTATCCAAGGGGCACTTGAGGAAATACTTAGGCTTTTGAAAGGTGGAATAGTCCATCAGCCTGAAACTGCCTTAAATATACAAATCTGGGGTCTGACTGCAATACTGATGAGGACTGCTATAGAAAAATGTCAAAATTTACTTCTTTGAGGTCCAAGGGGTAAGTACTTAACCTATGGAGACCCACCTCCCCTCCCACAAGGTTCCCTTCTCTCCCGACCCTCAATCTCAGGCTAGATATGGAAGCCAGTTTAACATCTGAGCAAGACAATTTTCTGCCCTTCAAAAATCATTGAGTTGCACCAAGAGTAAACACTTCCATGCTCCTCACTGCCCAAATAGATCTGTCATGTGCTATCAAGATCTAAACCTTACATTGACACCAAGGAGCAGACTGTGCTTGACTTTTGGTGTAATACTTGAAAGTTGGGGCCCTCAGAGACTTTCATAATGTAGACAACTTCTTAAAGGGCAACACTTTTTTTGGGATAATAAGTGGACGTATTAGCAAGAGGCAATATGGTTTTTGAAGGGGAAGTCATGTCTCACTAACTGAATTGAGTTTTTTTGAGGAAGTTGAAAGATGCTAAACTGGCTTCCATTTCTAGCCTGAGATTGAGGATCAGGAGGGAAGGGAACCTTGTGGGAGGGGAGGTGGCTCTCCATAGATTAATTAATTACCCCCTTACTTTGGGATAATAAGTGGACGTATTAGCAAGAGGCAATATGGTTTTTGAAGGGGAAGTCATGTCTCACTAAATGGATTGAGTTTTTTTGAGGAAGTTGAAAGATGCTAAACTGGCTTCCATTTCTAGCTTGAGATTGAGGATCGGGAGGGAAGGGAACCTTGTGGGAGGGGAGGTGGGTCTCCGTAGATTAATTAATTACCCCTTGGACCACAAAAAGAAGTAAATTTTGACATTTTTCTTCAGCAGTCCTCATCAGGGTTGCAGTCAGACCACAGATTTGTAATATTTAAGGCAGTTTCAGGCTGATGGACTATTCCAACTTCCAAAAGATGACAGGGCAGTGGATGTTGTCTACCTGGGCTTCAGTAAGGCCTTTGACAAGGCCCCTCATAGCAAACTGGTACTGAAGGTGATGTAGCACAGGATCAGAGGTGAGCTGGCAAGATGAATATAGGACTGGTTTGGTCACAGAAGAAAGAGGGTAGCAGTGGAAAGATGCGTTTCTGAATAGAGGGCTGTGACTAGTGGCGTTCATCAGGGATCAGTGCTGGGGTCTTTGCTGATTGTAATATATATAAATGATTTGGAGACAAATGTAACTGGTTTGATTAGTAAGTTTGCAGATGACACAAAGGTTGGTGGAATTGTGTATTGCAATGAGGACCATCAGAGGATACAGCAGGATATAGATCAGTTGTAAAATAGTTAATGCGGCCTAGCCAAGGTTTTATGCAGCAATGCAGCCTAACCAAGGTGTTATATAGTTAATGTGGCCTAACCAAGGTTTTATACAGGGCCCTGTGAGACCCAATCTGGAGTACTTTGTACAGTTTTGGTCTCGTTGTTTGAAAAATGATATAATTCAATCAGCTACAGTTCAGAGAAGGCTTACTCAACTTATTCTTCAGATGAAGTGTCTATTTTATGAAGAAGGATTGAACAGCTTGGACACATATCCATTCGAATTTAGAAGAATGAGAGGTGATGTTATTGAAACATATAACATGCTGAGGGGTTTAATGGTGTGGATACCAGGAGACTGTTTACCACTGTGTGGGAGACTAGAACTAGGGGACACAGTTTAAGAATAAGAAGTCCCTCTTTACTAAAAAACAGTAGATTTATTCAAGGCTGAATTAGATAGATTTTTGATAGACAAGGGAACAAAGGATAATAGAATTGAGATCACAACCAAATTAGCACTGATGTTATTGAATGCTGGAATAGGTTCAAAGGGCCAAATGGTCTACTCCCAAGTCCCACGTTGTTAATCATGAAAGAAACCTGGGAGACCAAATGCAGGTTGGGTGACCACTTTGTTGAATGCCTCCATTCAGTCTGCAAGCATGACCCCCAGCTTCAGGTGGTCTGTCGTTTTAATTCTCCACCTTAAGAACATAAGAACATAAGAAATAGGAGCAGGAGTAGGCCATCTAGCCCTTCAAGCCTGCCCCGCCATTCAATAAGATCATGGCTGACCTGAAGTGGCTCAGTTCCACTTTCCCTCTTTCTCCCCATAATCCTTAATTCCCTAGTATGTCAAAAACCTATCTACCCGTGTCTTAAATATGTTTAGCAAGGTAGCCTCCACCACTTCAACCGGCAGAGAGTTCCAGAGATTCACCACCCTTTGAGTGAAGAAGTTCCTCCTCAACTCCATTCTAAACTGTCCCCCCCCCTTATCTTGAGGCTGTGCCCTCTAGTCCTGCTGTCCTTTCTGAGCAGGAAGGATCTCTCTACCTCTACCTTATCCATCCCTTTCATTATCTTATACATCTCTATAAGATCCCTCCTCATCCTTCTAAACTCGAACGAGTACAGACCCAGTCTATTTAGTCTCTCTTCATAGTCTAACCCGCTCATCTCCAGTATCAGCCTAGTGAACCTCCTCTGCACTCCCTCCAAGGCCAAAATATCCTTGCGCAAGTGCGGCGACCAAAACTGCACACAGTACTCCAGCTGCGGCCTCACCTGCGCCCTGTACAGTTACAGCAAGACCTCCCTGCTTTTATATTCTATCCCCCTCGCTATAAAGGTCAGCATCCCATTCGCCTTCTTGATCACCTGCTGCACCTGCAGACTGGGTTTTTGCGACTCATGCACAAGGACCCCCAGGTCCCTCTGCACCATAGCATGCTGCAGCTTTTCGACCTTTAAATAGTAATCCCTCCTACTATTATTTCTGCCAAAGTGGATAACCTCACACTTGCCAACATTGTACTCCATCTGCCAGGTACTCGCCCACTCACTCAGCCTATCCAGATCTGTCGTGCTGTCATGCTGTCATGCTGACATCTCTGTTCTTAGCCTGTGACACTACTCCACTGATGGTCAATATAAGCTTGAGGAACAGCACCTCATCTTTCAGTTAGGTATTTTACAGCCTTCTAGATTTAACATTAAGGGGACGACGGTGACATAGTAGTATTGTAGCTGAATAAGTAATCCAAAAGCCCAAGCTAATGGGACATGGGTTCAAATCCTACCACATCAGTTGGCGGAAATTAAATTGAATTAATGCATAGAATCATCGAATCATCAAAAGTTTAAAGTTAATCCCAGTAATAGTGACTATGATAACTAACATTGATCGTCATAAAACAAAAACGATTTGTTTCTCTAATGTCCCCTTTAGGGAAGGGAATCAGCTGTCCTTACCCAGTCTCATCTACATGTGTCTTTAAACCCAGAGCAATGTAATTAACTCTTAACTATCTCTGAAATAGCCCAGCAAGCCACTCAGGTCAAGGACAATTAGGGATGGACAAGAAATGCTGGTTCTGTCAGTGATGCCGACATTCCATTCAAGAATAAAAAACGATTTCAACGATTTCAGATGACAAATTAATTTAAGTCTGTCTGCTCCACGCCCCCTTTCCTTTTCTTATATGCTGCCGTTTCTCTCTTATTTTCACTTTGCCAGCAGCACACCTGCTCCACGCCTATCTTATATTTCTTTTTTTTGTCCCACCACCATTCCCTCTGGTCCTGTTGTACTTGACCATTGAACAATCTTTAAACATTAAAAGAAACAACTCTTAATTTCTAACTTATCACTATTTCAGTTCCAATTAAGCAACATTTCTTTTATAGACTTAAACTACACTTGGGTAACAGCTTTAGAGCTTTCTTGGAGGATTTGACTTTTCAGAGAAGTCTCCAGACTTCTGCCTTTAATCGGCTCCGGTAAGCAACTGAACAGCAAGCTGCTTTTCTTTGGTACAAAACCAGCTCCTCCAACCTCTAGTATCACATGACCATTTGACCCTCTATACCTAATTCACCACCCTTTAATTTAGTAACAAGAACCGCAACGGTCCTTTTAATTTTTGAACAAAAGCCAATTCAATCTTGATGTGATTTGATTTGATATATTATTATCACATGTATTGTTATATAGTGAAAAGTATTGTTTCTTGAGCGCTATACAGACAAAGCATATCATTCATAGAGAAGGAAATGAGAGTGCAGAATGTACTGTTACAGTCATAGCTAGGGTGTAGAGAAAGATCAACTCAGAGGTAAGTTCATTCAAAAGTCTGATGGCAGCAGAAAAGAAGTTGTTCTTGAATTGGTTGGTGTGTGACCTCAGACTTTTTTATCTTTTTCCCAATGGAAGAAGGTGGAAGAGAGAATGTCCAGGGTGCGTAGGGTCCTCAGTTATGCTGGCTGCTTTGCTGAGGCAGCGGGAAGTGTAGACAGAGTCAATGGATGGAAGACTGGTTTGCATGAAGGATTGGTCTAAATTCACAAACTTTTGTAGTTCCTCGCGGTCTTGGGCAGAGCAGGAGCCATACCAAGCTGTGATACAACCAGAAAAAATGGTGCTTTCTATGGTGCATCTGTAAAAGTTGGTGAGAGTCACAGCTGACATGCAAAATTTTGTTAGTCTTCTGAGAAAGTAGGGGTTGGTGGGTTTTCTTAACTACAGTGTTGGCATGGGGGGACCAGGACAGGTTGGTGATCTGGACACCTAAAAACGTGAAGCTCTCAACCATTTCTACTTCATCCTAATTGATGCAGACAGGGGCATGTTTTCCACTACACTTCCTGAAGTTGATGACAATCTCCTGCGTTTTGATGACATTGAGAGAGACATTACTGTTGTCACACCAGTTCACTAGATTCTCTATCTCATTCCTGTATTCTGCTTTATCATTGTTTGAGATCTGACCCACTATGGTGGTGTCGTCAGCAAACTTGAAAATCCAGTTGGAGGGGTATTTGGCCACATAGTCATAGTTGTATAAGGAGTATAGTAGGGGGCTGAAGACACCGGTGTTGAGGATGCTCATGGAGGAGGCGTTGTTGCCTATCCTTATCGCTTGTGGTTTGTGGATTCGGAAGTTCAGAATGCAGTCCCAGAGGAAAGAACCAAGGCCTAGGCCACGGAGTTTGGAGATGAGTTTCGTAGGAACAATGGTGTTGAAGGCTGAGCTGTAGTCAATAAACAGGAGTCCGACATGGGTGTCTTTGTTATCTACGTGTTCCAGGGTTGAGGGCAGGGCCAGGGAGATGGCATCTACTGTGGAGCTGTTGCGGCGATAGGTGAACTGTAGTGGATCAGGCAATCTGGGAGGCTGGAATTGATTTGTGCCATGATAGCCTTTCAAAGCACTTCATAATGATGGATGTTAGAGCCACTGGACGATAGTCATTAAGGCATGTTGCTTGGATTTCCTTTGGTACTGGGGTGATATAAGCCTTCTGCTAAATATTCATCTGCATGGCTAAAATGAATAATTATCCTGTTGTCCATCATCCGCTGCAATTCTGCCAGACAAACTGACTCCCTGTAACAAAATCTTAAATCAGTACCACTTAAACATAAAATATATTAATAGTGCAGTATCATCATGCTATGAAGCCAGATTGGAGATGCTGGGTCACTTGAAGGTAAAAGGACACTTAGAGGTATTCATGATCCTGAGAGGTATAGAAAAGGAAAATAACGTGAAACTGTTCCGTCTCAAGGGAATATATCAAGACCTAGTGGGCACAGATTCAAAATAATTGGCAAAAGGAGTAGAAGGGATGTGAAGAAAAATGCTTCACCAGAGGGCAGCTGCAGTCTGAAGTGGTGGTGGTGGTATTTATAGAATTTTTTTATACAATTCCTACAATAAAGAAAGAGGCCATTTGGCCCATCAAGTCCACACCGACCACAATCCCACCCAGGTCCTACCCCCATATCTCTACATATTTTACCCTGTAGCCTACACTTCTCAAGACACTAAGGGACAATTTTTAGCATAGCCAATCAACCTAACCCGCATATCTTTGGACCGTGGGAGGGAACTAGAGCACCCGGAGGGAACCCACACAGACACAGGGAGAACATGCAAACTCCACACAGACAGTGTCTCAAGCCAGGAATTGAACCCAGGTCCCTGGAGCAGTGAAGCAGCAGTGCTAACCACTGCACTACCGTGCCGCCCTATTCAAAAGGGAATCCCAGCAAATACAAGCCAAACATTTAACTTCAGTAGTGGGCAAACTTCTAGAAACAATTATTCAGGACAGAATTATTAGTCACGTGGAAAAATGTGTGTTGATTAGGAAGAGTCAGCATGATGTCTAAAGGGGTGCTTGACAAACTTGCTGGAAATGTTTGAGGAGACAACAGAGAAGATTGAAGAGGGTAATGCCATTGTTACATGGACTTTCAGAAGGCTTTCAATCCAGTGTTACACAATAGACTTGTGGGTAAAGTTATGTCTCATGGAATAAAATGAACAGTGTCAACTTGGATTCAAAATTGGTTGCATAATAGAAAGCAGAGAATGAATGGATATTTTTCGAGCTGTCAGTTTGTAGTGGTGTTCCCAGGCATCAGTATTATGACCTTTGCTTTTCCTATATATAATCTAGATCTTGATGTGCAGAACATAAGAACATAAGAAATAGGAGCAGGAGTAGGCCATCTAGCCCTTCGAGCCAATTATAAAGACAATTATAAAGTTTGCAGAAGACAATTATAAAGTTTGCAGAAGGTACAAAACTGCGAAGTGTTGTAGGCTGTGAACAGGACAGTGTAAAACTTCAAAAGGATGTAGCAGGTTGGTGCAGTGGGCAAATAGTTGTTCATCCATCTTCGTTGAAGAGGACCTTGACACCATTAGTTGTTTTGAAGCTGGATGCAATGCGTCCAAAGATGACTGATCAGGCCAATTTGGGCACAGAATGTCCTGGCACATATTGGACAGACTTGTGTAGGCACTGTAGTTGTTGCGCTGGTAGCTCTGGACTTGTGCAGCTCATGCTTAAGTTGTGCGTCAGCAATGCATCTTGCTTCGTAAGCGTGACAGCCCTGCGGATGAGGCAGCGCCAGATAGGGCGGTTTTGTGCCAGCGTTTCTCAGGTGGTCGTGTCTACGTCAAGTGACTTCAGGGAGACCTTGAGTGTGTCTTTGTAACGTTTCTTCTGCCCCCCATGTGAGTGTCTTCCAGCAGAGAGTTCCCCAAAAAGGAGCTGCTTAGGTATGCGCTCATCTGGCATACGGATGACATGACCTGCCCACCGGGTCTGCGCTCTCATCAGCAGTGTGTGGACTGATGGTAGACTTGCTCCAGAGAGAACTTCAGTACTTTGTCTTGCCATCTGATGTGTAATATTCTGCAAAGACAAGCCATGTGGGAACGATTGAGCTGTCTTGCATGCATTCGATACATAGTCCATGTTTCACAGGCATACAGGAGGGTAGTGAGTACCACGGCGCTGTAGACCTTCGGTTTTGTTGCTGATTTCTCGATGTTCCCATACAGCGGAGAGCAATCTACCAAAAGCAGAACTTGCCTTTGCTATTCTGCAGTTAACTTCTGCATCAATAGTCATTCCTTGGGAGAGGGTGCTGCCAAGATAAGTGAACTAGTCCACTACCTGTAGTTTCTGCCCTTTGATTGTGATTATGGGTTCTGTGTACAGTGCATGAGGAGCAGGCTGGTGTATGACTTCAGTCTTTTTAATGTGATGGTGAGTCCAAAGTTGTCACAAGCCATGGAAAATTTGTCATACTGACTTGCATCTCCGGCTCTGAGCCAGTATACGGGGCACAGTCATCGGCAAAGAGGAAGTCTGAAGTGGCAGATGAAATTCAATGAAGAGAAGTGTGAGGTGATGCATTTTGATAGGAAGAACATGCTCAATAAAAGGAAATAAGAGATAAAATCATTAAAAGAATGGCAGGAGTAGAGAGGCTTAGGTGTATCTGTGCATAGATTTTTGAAGGTGGTAGGAAAATTGGAGAGAGCAGTTAATAAAGCATATGTTATTCTGGGCTTTATTAAAAGGGACATGCAAGAGCAAGGAGGTTATGCTGCACTTATACAAACACCAGTTTGACCTCAGCTGGAAATTGTGTACAGCTTTGGGCACCGCACCAAAAAAAAGGATGTGAATGCATTGCAGGGTGTACATGTGAGATTTATAAGAATGGTTCCAAGAATCAGAAACATCAGTTAAGCGGATCATTTAGAGAGGTTGGCACTTTTCTCCTTGGAGAGAAGAAGACTAGGAGGAAATCCAATAGAGATGTTCAAATTCATGAGCTGGGTAGACAGAGTAGATAGGGAGAAGCTATTACCACTCATAAATGGATCAAGAATGAGACAGCACAGATTTAAAGTGGTTTGCAAAAAGAGCAAATGTGATGTGAAAAACAACTTTTTCATACAACAAGTGGTTTGGGTCTGAAATGCACTGCCTGGAAGAGTGATGGAGGTAGCTTCAATCATTAGATAATTGCTTGAATAAAAACAAGGTGCAGGAAGACAGGAAAAAAGCGGAAGAATGGCACTAAGTCATAATGCTCATTTAGCGAATCAATGCAGACATCATCAGCCAAATGGCCTCCTTCTGCACCATAATAATTCTGTAATTCTGGGAGTGGGACAAAGTAGAATGTTCTTTCAGCGAGCCAGTACAGATTTGATGGGCCAAATGGCCTCCTTCTCCACTGTAAAGATTCTGTGATTCTCTCATTATCAATTATTCACTATTATCTTTATCCTTTATTATCCAGTCTGTCTTCATTTTTTCCCTCTATTTACAATTAGTTCCTATTAACATATTTTGTCTTCATTATCCATTTTGTTATTCTTGTATTGTATTTGCCACTGTTATCATTTTGTCCATAATGCTCCAGCTTTACTCCTATTATCTATTATCCATTTTATCTAGTGTCACCCTCCAGTGTCGAAATGCAAGTTAAAGCCATTAGCCAAGTTTATCTGTGAAGGGCGGTTAGTTAATAGAGAATGCTGGGAGTGACTATTGAGCAAGACCCCAATACAAATACATTTCTACAGGAGAAGACAAAAATTGTTAAATAAAAAGCACTGAATGTCCTTGATTTGTGTGCCTTTTCAATACTTTTAGTATTTGAAATGTTATTGTTATCTCTTCAAGAAGCAACAAATCCATGTGGGAGTGGAGCGATCTGGAATGGAATGACTTGTGAGTGCAAAGATTACTACAGTGGACCCTTTTGTGAATATGTAGCAGATATTATTGAAATTGGTGAGCTTATTTTAAGGCTAATTTTACTTTTTGATGTTATTGTTTTGTGTGTTAGCTCTATTTCTCTCAACACTTTATCTTATTAATAAGTTGTGTGTCTCAGTCTTCACAGTATCCACCACCTCCTGGAGCAAGAATTGTCAGATTTCTCCTACCCATGTGTGAAAAAGTCCCTCCTGATTTTGTTTCTGAATGTCCTGCCTCTAATTTTAAGATTATGCCCATCATATTTTGAAATTGCCCATCGGAGGAGATCATTTCTCTATAGCCATCTTCTGAAATTATTTTAACTTTAAAACACCTTGATTAGGTCACCCCTCAATTTCGCAGACCCAAAGGAATACAAGCATAGTTTGAGAAGCATGATCCCAACATTTAAGTTGTGAAACTAAAGGATCATTCTGATCAAACTGAGTTGAATCTCCTAATAAGATTAGCATATTCTTCCTGAGTTCACTGCTCACAACTGATCACAGCACTCTAGATGGAGTTTAACTAATGTTTTGTCCAACCGAGGTTCAACTTCCTCATGTTCGTATTCCAGCCCCCAACACCATAAATCAAGTTCAGGTTTTTTACTTTCCCTGAGAATTGGATGCAAGGTGGTGTCTTTCAACTAGATTTCATTTCTATAAAATGATACTAGGCAAAATTTCCAATCATACCTGAGGGAATTAGCTACAATATCCTTCATCAGGAGGATGCCCTGGATGGTTTATTTTATTTATTGTGGCTATCACTAGCTAGACTGACATTTATGGCTATCCCTATGTGGTGTAGGTACACCACAGTGCTTTTAGGAAGGGAGTTCCAGGATTTTGATCCAGCAGCAGTGAAGGAATAGCAATACAATTCAAAATCAGAATGGTGAGGGGAACATGAAGGTGCTGCTCGTGTTTCCAGCATTGTCCTTCTAGGTGGTACAAGTTCTGGGTTTGTAAGTACTGTCAACCTTTGATCAGTTTCTGCAGCACATCTTGTAGTATACTGCTAACACTTCAACGGGCAGAGAATTCCAGAGATTCACCACCCTTTGAGTGAAGAAGTTCCTCCTCAACTCCGTTCTCAACCGCTCCCGTTCCCCCCCCTTTATCTTGAGGCTGTGCCCTCTAGTCCTACTGTCCTTTCTGAGCGGGAAGAGCCTCTCCACCTCTATCCTATCCATCCCATTCATCATCTTATATGTCTCAATGAGATCTCCCCTCATTCTTCTAAACTCTAACGAGTACAAGCCTCGTACTATGAAGAAGCAGTACTCCAAAAGCTCATGCTACCAAATAAACCTGTTGGACTTTAACCTGGTACGCTGACTCTGTCTACACTTCCCATTGCCTTGGCAAAGCAGCCAGCTTAATTTAGGACCCCACGCACCCCGGACATTCTCTCTTCCACCTTCTTCCATCAGGAAAAAGATAAAAAAGTGTGAGGTCGCGTATCCACCAACTCAAGAACAGCTTCTTCCCTGCTGCCATGAGACTTTTGAATGGACCTACCTCACATTAAGTTGATCTTTCTCTACACCCTAGCAATGACTGTAACATTACATTCTGCACTCTCTCCTTTCCCTCTCTACGAAATGCTTTGTCTGTATAGCACACAAGAAACAATACTTTTCACTGTTATACTAATACACACGACAATAATAAATCAAATCAAATCTTTGAAATATATAACCAATGCCCTATTCTTTAGCTGATAGCCCTGTAAATTTTGGATTTTCATTATATGCCCAATTCGCAAAGTTATTGTATAATTAACTTCCATCATCCTACTGACCTCTGAATTCCAAATCATAACAACTCAATGCACCAAAATAAATCACCTGATCAGGGCTGTGAGGTGAGAATTTGCCTGATTAATGAAACTGTATTGTGATGTTTTGCAGAAACTATTGAAGCCACTGTCAATGCTTCTGTCCAAATAATGAATGAAAAGTATTCCAACAACCTGAAGAACATCACATCAAATGAGTTCAAAAGTTTTTCACAAGAGTTTAAACAACAGGTTTGTGACCATGACTGCAAAAAGTACTCATAAGATACCATACATAGGTCTACTTATTAAGATAAGAGTCCATGATGTTGGGGTAGCATTTTGTATGGATAATGGATTGGCTAATGAAGAGGATAAAGCATTGGAATAAGAAGAAATTTTCAGGATGGCAACCTTAACTGGTGGAGTGCCACAGAGATCAATGCTAGGCCCACAATTATTTATAATTTATATATAATGGTGACTTGGATAGGAAAGTGAATGTACTATTACCAAGTTTGCAGATAACACTAAAATAGGTGAGAAGGCAAGTGGTGAGGATGACACAAAGGTTAGGATTTTCCAGCTGCGCTAGCCCCAAAATCCCACCCAATGTCAATGGACTTTTCCATGGCCCGCACCTCGCTTGCTCCAATTCCCGTGGCGGGCAAAACGGAAAGAGTCTACAGAGGGACATAGACAAGTTAAGTGAGTGGGCAAAAACTTGGCAGGTGGAATATAAAGTAGGAAAATGTGAAATAATGCATTTTGGTAAGAAGAATAAAATGGAGAGAGACTGCAGACATCTGCAACACATTTTTGGGGATTTGGGGGTCCTTATGCATAAATCACAAAAAGCTAACACGCAAGTTCAGAAAATGGAATTTTTTCCTTTTTTTCAAAGGGAATAGAGTATAAAAAACAGGGAAGACTTTCTAAAGCTATACAAGGAATTAATTAGACAACCCCTGGAATACTGTGAACAGTTTTGGTCCCTTTATCTAAGGAAAGATATAGAACAAAGAACAAACAACAGTACCGCACAGGAACAGGCCCTTCGACGCTCCAAGCCTTCGCCAATCATGTTGTCCTCTCTAGACCAACTGCCTGTATCCCTCTATTCCCCGTCTGTTCATATATGTATAGAGATATGTCTTAAATGTCTTAGAAATCAACCATCTTGCTTGGCAGTGAATTCTAGGCCACCATCACCCTCTGTGTAAAAAATCTCCCCCCACAGATCTCCACTGAACCTTTCCCCCTTATCTTGAACTTGTGCCCCCTTGCAATTGTCATTTCTGCCCTGGGGAAAAGCTTCCAACTGTTCACATTATCTATACTCCTTATAATTTCATAAATTTCTAACAGGTCACCCCTCAGCCTCCATCTTTCCAGGGAGAACAATTCCAGTTTATTCAATCTCTCCTTATAGCTAATACCCTCATACCAGGCAACATCCTGGTGAACCTTTTCTGTACTCTCTTGAAAGCCTCCATGTCCTTCTGGGAGTGTGGTTACCAGAATTGGACACAGTATTCCAGATGTGGTCTAACCAACTGTTTATATAACAGGAACATAATTTGCCAATTTTTATACTTGATGCCTCATCCAATGAAAACAAGCATACACCACCTTTTCCACCTGTGCTGCCGCTTTAAGGATCTGTGGACCTGCACATCCAGATCTTTCTCTGTGTCAATGCTTTGATGATTCTGCCATTTATTTTATAGCTTCCACCTGAATTGGATCCACCAAAATGCATCAACTCATATTTGTCTGGACTAAATTCTATTTGCCATATCTCCTCCCAATTTTCCAGCCTATCTATATCCTGCTGTATTCTCTGACAATCTTCATCACTATCCACAGCTCCAGCAACCTTAGTATCATCTGCAAACTTGCTAATCAGACCAGCTACATTTTCTTTCCAAGTCATTTATATATATTACAAACAGCAGAGGTCCCAGCACTGATCCCTGCAGAACACAGACCTCCATTCAAAAAAAGCCATTCCGCCGCTATCATCTGTCTTCAATAGCCAAGCCAGTTCTGAATCCATCTAGCTTGTTCACCCCCTGATCTTGTGTGATTTAACCTTTTGCACCACCCTGCCATGAGGAACCTTGTCAAATGCTTTACTAAAGTCCATGTAGACAACATCCACAGCTCTTCCCTCATCAATCATTTTTGTCACCTCCTCAAAAAACTCAAATAAATTAATGAGACATGATCTCCTACGTTCAAAACCATGCTGTCTGTCATTAATAAGACCATTCAGTTCCAAATGTGTTTAGATCCTATCTCTAAGAGTCTTTTCCAACAATTTCACTATCAGTGACATCAAGCTCACTGGCCTATAATTTGCCAGGTTATCCTTGCTATCCCTCTTAAATAATGGGACAATATTGGCTACTCTCCAATCCTCTGGGACCTCACCTGCGGCGAGCAAGAAAACAAAGATTTTTGTTAGAAACCCAGAAATTTCATCTCATGTCTCCTCCAGTAATCTGGGATAGGTGTCACTTCTACCATAATGCTATATATCTAATACTTCCTCCCTCGCAATGAGTTGTTCTAAAGGGTTTACACATTCCTCTGAGATCACCAATCAACGTGTCCCTCTCCTTTGTAATTGCTGATGCAAAGTACTCATTAAGGCTCTCATACATTTCCTTTGGTTTTACACATAATTTCCCTCCTTTGTTCCTCCAGCTTCTCTCTTGTTCTTAATATATGTATAAAATGCCTTGGGATTCTCCTTAGTCCTGTCTGCCAAGGACATTTCTTGACCCCTTTTTGCTCCCCCCCACTCTTTGTTTGAGCTATTTTCTATTTTCCCTGCATTCTTCAATTGCTTCATTTGTTTTCGTTGCCTAGACCTCACATATGCATCCTTTTTCTTTTTGACAAGACTTGCAATTTCCCTGGTCACCCATGGTTCCTGAACCCTGCCTTTCCTGTCCTTCCTTTTCACAGGCACATGCCTGCTCTGCACTCCTTAAAAGATTCCACATCCCAAATCTCAAACAGCCTCTTCCAAACAACAGCCTCCAAAGCCTGCCTAATCCAGTTGTAGTTAGCCTTCCCCCAATTTAGCACCTCAACCCTAGGACAACATCATCCTTTTCCATGAGTATCCAAAAGCTTATGAAATTGCGGTCACTGTTTACTTCATATGCCCGCACTGCTACTTTAATGACCTGGTCGGGCTCATTCCCAAGTATTAGGTTCAGTATAGCCTCCTCTCTGGTCGGACTATCCATATATTGTTCCAAAAAACCTTCCTTGAGACATTTTTAACAAATGCTAAATGGCAAAAGGCTGTAGAAGCTGGGTTATTAAGTATGTTCAAGGCTGAGGTAGATAAATTTTTAATCAGTAAGAGAAGGAAATTAAGGTTATGGGGATAATGGAGCTGAAGACTGTCATATCAGATCAGACATGCTCAATGGGGTAAATGGCCTATGTTTTACGTCTTAGATTCCAACTGCGATCTTGTAACAATTCAAAATTACTTTCTTGCTTCGCATGCATTGCCTCTTTGACTTTTTTTTTAAAACAACGTTTACTGTCTAAATTCTCCAAGTCCACTAAAGACCTTATAGAATCATACAGTCCAGAAGGAGGCCATTTGGCCCATCAAGTCTGCACTGACCACAATCCCACCCAGGCCCTATCGCCATAACCCTATACGTTTACCCAATTAGTCCCCCTGACACTGAGGAGCAATTTAGCATGGCCAATCCACCTAACCCACACATCTTCAGACTGTGGGAGGAAACCCACGCAGACACATAAGAACTAGGAGCAGGAGTAGGCCATCTGGTCCCTTGAGCCTGCTCCACCATTCAATAAAATCATGGCTGATCTCTTCATGGACTCAGCTCCACTTACCCGCCCACTCACCATAACCCTCAAGTCTTTTACTGTTCCAAAATCTATCTATCCTTGCCTTAAAAACATTCAATGAGGTAGCCTCAATTGCTTCACTGGGCAGGGAATTCCACAGATTTGCAACCCTCTGTGTGAAGAAGTTCCTCCTCAACTCAGTCCTAAATCTGTTTCTCCTTATTTTGAGGCTATGCTCCCTAATTCTAGTTTCACCCACCAGTGGAAACAACTTCCCTGCTTCTATCTTATCTATTCCTTTCATAATATGTTTCTGTAAGATCTCCCCTCATTTTTCTGAATTCCAATGAGTATAGCCCCAGTGTACTCAGTCTCTCTTCATAAGCCAACCCTCTCAACTCCGGAATGAACCTAATGAATTTCCTCTGCACCCCCTCCAATGCCAGTATATCCTTTCTCAACTAAGGAGACCAAAACTATACACAATACTCCAGGTGTGGCCTCACCAGCACCTTGTACAGCTGCAACATAATTTCGCTGTTTTTAAACTCCATCCGTCTAGCAATGAAGGACAAAATTCCATTTGCCTTCTTAATTACCTGCTGTATCTGCGAACCAACTCCTTGAGATTCCTGCACAAGGACACCCAGGTCCCTCTGCACAGCAGCATGCTGCAATTTTTTAACCATTTAACTAATAGTCCGTTTTGCTGTTATTCCTACCAAAATGGATGACCTCACATTTACCAACATTGTACTCCATCTGCCAGACCCTTGCCCACTCCGTTAGACTATCTATATCCCTTTGCAGACTTTCAGCGTCCTCTGCACACTTTGCTCTTTCACTTTGTCATCAGCGAATTTTGACACACTACACTTGGTCCCCACCTCCAAATCATCTACGTAAATCGTGAACAATTGCGGTCCCTGAGGCACACAACTGACAGCCAACCAGAAAAACACCCATTTACCCCCACTCTTTGCTTTCTGTTAGTTAACCAATCCTCTATCCATGCTAATACATTAACCGTAACACTGTGCACCTTCATCTAATGTAGCAGTTTTTGGTGCGGCACCTTGTTAAATGCCTTCTGGAAATCTAGATACACCACACCCACAAGTTCCCCATTGTCCACTGCACATGTAATGTGCTCAAATGATTTCATCAAATTACTCAAACATGACCTGCCCTTTATGAATCTATGCTGCATCTTACCAGTGGGACAATTTATATCCAGATGTCTCGCTATTTCTTCCTTGATGATAGATTCAAGCATCTTCCCTATGACGGAAGTTAAGCTAACCAGCCTATAGTTACCTGCCTTTTGTCTACCTCCTTTTTTAAACAGTGGCGCTGCATTTGCTGTTTTCCAATCTGCAGGAACCACCTCAGAGTCCAGTGAATTTTGGTAAATTACCACTAGTGCATTTGCTATTTCCCCCATCATCTTTTTTGTACCCTGGAAATGCATTCCATCATGGGGAGAATGTGCAAACATCACACAGTGACCCAGCTAGGAATCGAACCCGGGTCCCTGGCGCTGTGAGGCAGCAGTGCTAACCACTGCGCCACCATGCCACCCCAATTATAATTTAAATAAACTTCCCTTGACTTTTCTCTTTCAACAGGATATATGCATTAAATGGCAGTTGCCAACATATCCATCTATCCACTAGCCTATCTTAGCCTTTCATTCACTTTCCCAGTTTGCTAATTAGCTATTATTGTATCATAGTATTACTGCTTGCGCTTAGATATAAGTAATTTTTATGAAAAGGAACCTCCTGTTCAAAAAAAAACTTACCTTCCAACCATTCATTCACGAATGCAGCTCTGTTTCTTTTAATGTCATAGCCATTAATTTGAATTAAAATTACTTTAAAAATCTATAGTTACATTATGAGCAAGTTGGCTAACTCAGTTGGCTGGGCAGTTGGTTCAAAATGGGTTCAATCATCATATTGGCTAAGGTTACTAATGAAGGCCTCCTTCTCAACTTTACCCCTCACCTGAGGTGTGGTGATCTTCAAGTTAAAACCCCACCAGTCAGCTCTTCCCCTCAAAAGGGGAGAGCAGCCTATGGTCATCTAGGACTATAGTGACTCTGCCTTTTCAGATACCAGGTCCAACCCAATCCCATTAAGCATACATGGGTTTCTTATAAAGAATAAGAGTTAATAAAAGGTAAGTCCAAATCCAAGGTGTTCACAACTAATTTATTCCTTGCAATCAAAGGAAACTTCTATGACTTGTCCCTTTTCTGGACTTTGATTTTAGGTTTGCCTTCCTCCAGAACTTTGGCATAACTCCTGTCCCCAAACTATCCATGTCATCAGTGTAGATGGGTAAAATGGGCACAGATGGGGTCTTCCTATTGAGGTTCCACCAGAAATCCTTACACCACGAAGAAAGGCAGGGGCAGTGGAAGGATCGATGTGGATTTTTTTCAGTAAGGGAAAGCACTAATTCTTCTGACCAATTGTGAAAGCCATAACATTGCCTTGAGTCTCTCTTTTTAATGCAATTCAATGTACATTTAAACAGGAACATTTACAATCTTTTGCCTTTTTTCACACTTTTCAAGATGAACACCATTTATCGTGATATAAAAGGATACCAAGGATTGAGGATAACAAGCATAAGGTATGAACAGTTTGTAGTTCATTGGGCTGCTTCAAAAAAACTCCTTATCACCAACTGTACATTGTCACAACTGGTTTCAGGAAAAAGAAGGATAGGGCCTCATTATCTTGCATCTTTCACTTCCTCAGGATGATTTAAAGCATCTTATCTCACTTTTGAAGTGTCTTAACTCTTATAACATAGGCAAGCCCTGCAATGCACACAGCATTGTCTCACCAAAGCCTTTGGTTTAGGAATAACTATTGAACAACACATACTGGAGGCATTCCCTGCTTTTCAGGTAACACTTCCCCTTCAACAGACACATGATAAACACCTCATCTGAAGGATATCTCTGACAGAGCAGCGCTTACTCACTAGAAGTGTCAATCAAGATTTTGTGCTGAAGTCTCTATACTTGTGTTTCAATCTTCTGACGCAAAAAAAAGAGAGTACTAATCATAGAGCCAAGATTATTCTGAACCTAAATGTTGAGTCTTTCTTCAGGGTTTCACTAAAGGTCTTACGTACATACAACTCTGATCCTATATCGCGTGTCCCTAATGTCCTTTAAAATAAAATCTGGAACAAAAACAGAAAATGCTGGTAAGTCTCAGCAGGTCTGATAGCCTTAGAAAGAGAGAATAGAGCCAACATCCAGACTCAAAACATTGGCTCAATTGTAGTTGGGAGGGGTCTGCATAAAACCAATCACCAGAGAGATCAAGAATACTGGTAGCATTGACCATATCCTGAGAACAGATACATTTAGAAAACAAACTCTTGCCTGATCACAGAAACATCAACATATAATTCACAAGGAACTATGCTAGACTGAAGCTGGCTGATTGCTGTCTGCCTGAACTTGCTGTTAGTTTGGTCCATTGAGTTAAACTAGTGTCTCAGAATTGTGCTCAAGTCCCACACCTGGGATTCAGCTCCAAATTAAGACCAATGTTCACAGCAGTCCTGAGGAGAGCTGATGAGGAAGATATTAATTGGATTAATCGGATTGCAGCTTCCTTGATATCAAGGGTCTTATGGTAACATTGATGATGAACCACAGCCTCATCCTAGCCAATCCTTACACAAAAGCAATAATTTTCAACAGTTCTTGATTTAAATTGAATTCATTTCTGATTCCCTAGGAAGGGCAGCATCATTGTTGATCATAAGATAATCATCAGCAGGACGAATTCTGCAGAATTTTCTCCACAGAAACTCACTGACACGGTTGAAAAAATTGTGAAGAACCTGACAATTATAACTTGCACGAATACAATAGAAGGTAGGAGTCAAGTTTGAAGCCCCAAGTGTCTTTAAACTCATTGCATTTTCTATATTTTCTGAGTAAACTGTACTGTACACGTTCTGGCACTATTTCATGGTATAGTGGAGAGGACTGTATAGAATCTGTGTTGAACCTGCCTAGAGAAAGCAGAGTGAGAAAGCAGAGTCCAGCGAGTCCTGCACACTCTCAATTCAGTCTTTATTTGAAGCAAAAATTGCAGAGGCTGCCATGCCAGTGTGAGACTCCATAACTACATTAGGTGATGTTAATACCAAGGCTCAAACCATTGTCTCATGAGATATCCCATTTATTACCACACCTGCACTGTGTTACAATCTTTAATGGAGTGATATTCTTTAATAGAAGGATATGGTCCCCAGAAGGGTAGGGGGTTTAGTTCAGTCGGGCAGCATGGTCTGTACAGGCTTGGAGTGCCGAAGGACCTGCTCCTGTGCTGCAATTTTCTTTGTTCCTTAATTCCCTAATGTTACTACTGGACAGCTCAATTGACAGAACTTTTTTTTTGTTTAGACACTTAGGGCCCAATTTTACCACCCATTTTAAGACGTGAAAACTTAGTAAAGTCGGGCGTGAGACGAGTAGCACAGTCTGCGCCCTCCTCCACGTCAATTCCCCCTTTACCAAGGCCAAAAATGGCTGCAATCAGGACCGCACCTGAAACGGTCACAATTCATTGCATGCATTTCAATTGACTTAATGGGTTGCAGGCATGACTTTACCGGTACTTCGCCCTTTACCACAGCGTTCGCCCAACCAGAATCGACGTGAAACAGAAATGCTCCATGAATGTCTGACTTGGGCACTCCATCAGTGAGGATTTGTGAGGAGGTAAGTGGCTGGCATCCGTCGGCTCTCTGCTGTTCATTGCGGCCATTTTGTTTTTCAGGTGGTGGACTCTGCAGATGTGTGGGGGATTGGGGGGGGGGGGTGGGCGTTGCTGTTGCTCAGTACAGTGTCAGATGTCCAATTTGCAGCACGGATCCAGGTCTCAGCACTCACCTCGGGTCTTGTGGATGCTGCTGGATCCTACTGCACTCAGCACTCTGCCAGCTGAAGGATGTGCACAAAGCCCTTGGAAATTGCACTGCTAAAGCCTCTGAACTTTTCAAGGAGCTGTGATTCTAGGGAGCATGTTGGTGGAGGAATGGGCAGTTATGGACAGTGACTCTTGCTGGGCTAAGGGCAAGCAGCCTTCCTTAACCTCTACATGTGTTCCTCTCCATCTCCAACTAACCCCCTCTGCCCATCCCAGAGTGACAAGATGGTTTTTGTAATGCAGCCGATTGATTTTGATGTTCTTTTGGTTGCTGCTGGAGTTGAGGAGGAGGAGGACCAGGTGAAAGAACTGCAGGCACACAGGGGTTCCAGACATTACCACATGCAGGAGTAGAGGGAGACGATCACCAGAGGTAGGAGATGGCCGCCATTTGCCCACGCAGGAGAAGGAGAGACCCCAGCAGTTCTGTGCACGAGTACCTTTTGAACAGATGTCAGACACCGTGTGTCACCGATGGCTCTGCCTCTGAGACAGTGCAACACCTGTGCCACCAGTTGCAGGACCTGGCAACTCAGGGCAAGCGGTGCGGGGGTTGCACTCACACTCAGTGGCTGTTAAATTGACAGCCTCTTTGAACATTTATGCAACTGGCTCCTTCCAGACCCCTTGCGGAGATGTATGTGGCATTTCCCAGTCAGCATGCACACCTGTGTCAAGCAAGTCACTAAAGCTCTGTATGCCTGGGCTGGGCAGTATGTCAAATTTAACCTGGACCAGGCCCATCAGGAAGCCCGGGCTGCAGGGTTCGCAACCATGACGGGGATGCCTAATCTACAGGGGGCCAACAACTGCACCTACATCGCCCTTAAGGCCCCATAAGAGAATCCACGAACATTCGTCAACAGCGAGGGGTTCCATTCCCTGAACATCCAACTGGTGTGTGACTACAATATGAACATTATGTACATCTGTGCAAGGCATGCATGGCATGCCTGGCATGCGTGGCAGCTTCATTCTCAGGAGCTGTGATTAACCTGAAGCATTTAAGGAGGAGCTCAGACTGCAGGGTAGCTCGTGGGTGATATGGGTTACTTGCTTCAGACATGGCTGATGATGTCCGTGCCGAGGTCTGTAACTGAGGTGGAGGCCCGTTATAATGAGGCCCATGTAGCCACCCACGCACTACTAGAGAGGCGCACAGGGCCCCTCAAAACACGATTCCAGTGTCTAAACCAGTTTGGCAGGGTCCTACAATACAACTCTCTGGTCTCTTCCCGCATTGCGGTGGTGTGCTGACACACCAGAGAGATGACCTACTGGACGAGGAGGAGGACAATGTGGAGGCCAACCAGCTGGGTGTCATTATGGAGGACAAGGAGGAGGAAGAGAAAGAGGAGGAGGAAGAAGAGGAGTATGCTGGGCAACACCACCCTCTCTGTATAAATAAACATGCCTCGTACATCTTCTTTAAACCTTGCCCCTCACACCCAAAACCCGTGAACCCTAGAAGTTGCCTCAACTTGAGAGGAGAATTGATAGGTGATCACTTCTTGACTCCAGCCCGACCATGCTGTCGCTGACAGCCCACACCTCCCATTCCATGGACAGTTCCAGTGTCCGCTTTTCAAAGGGGGTGAGGATCCCGGAGGTCTGGCTCACCATCCTCTCTCTGGTATTATGGTCGGCCTTCTCATGTGGAGACAGGAGGAGCCATGAAAAGAATGATGGCATGACTCCTCCAGAGTATCAGGTGGTGGTCCTTAGAGGGCAAGCGCAGTGCTGCTCGTGTGGGGTGGGATGGGGGAGGGGGGAGTGTGTGCTATAGGAAGGTGGTGCTTGGGGGTCAGGGGCTGGAAATATGCAGGGTGGTAGGATCTGGGGGCAATTTGGGGGAAGATGCAAGATGCGGTTAAGTACTCACTCTTGCTTCCCAAATGAGGTTATTGAGCTTCTTGCGGCACTGCTTCCCTGGTCTGGGGATCAGTGCCACAGCATTGACCAATGTGACAACTGCCTCCCAGCTGCATTGCCATCAGCCACCGCCCCCCCCCCCCCCGGCTCTGCATCCTTCTGGGGGAAAGAAGGTGCCCCACCTCACCTCTGCCACCTCTTGCAGCCTCCCAAAGTTATCGTTAGTAAAGCAGGGGGCTGCTCATCTTTTTTGGCTGGACTGCCTGCCTGCCTGTCTGTCACTGGGGTTTTTATGGAGCTGTCCCTCGTTCTCAGACAGATCAGCTGCAGACAGTTTGGCACAGCATTCCAGCAAGTTACATGCAGTTTTCTTGTTAGCATTGTGGATCAGTGGAATTCCCTGCCCAGTGAAGCAGTTGAGGCTATCTCATTGAAAGCTTTTAAGGCAAGGATATTTTAAGTTTTGAACAGTAAAAGAATTAAGAGTTATGGTGAGCGGGTGGGTAAGTGGAGCTGAGTCCACAAAAAGATCAGCTGTGATCTTATTGAATGGCAGAGCAGGTCGAGGGGCCAGATAGCCTACTCCTGCTCCTAGTTCTTATGTTCTTATTGAGGAGAAGGCAATGAGCATTTGCAGGTATGCTGATGTTGGGGGAGAGGGAAATCAGTGCCTCTATGGTTGGGCCCAGGGGAGAAAGAGGGGGAGGTGTCATATTGCTATTGGAGTCAGGAGGAGATGGGGGCCTTGTGCAGGACGGTCCAGAATGGGGCAGGGGAGATCACTCTGCCTAAGATCGGTAGAGGGGGAATGGGATTTCTCTGCCTACAATAGGTGGGGAGGAAGAGGGGTCTGCTGCCACTCTGCCTGAGATCAGTGGAGGAAGGAGGAAGGGGGGGGTCCACCACTACACTGCCTGAGATCAATGGCGGGGGCGGTGGGGATCCACTGGCACTCTGCTTAAGATCGGTCCAGGGAAGGGGGAGGTGGCCTTGATCTTCTGGATGGGGGAGAATGGGGGGGATAAGAGGGTCAGTAATGTTGTGGGAGTGGGGCAATGTCTGTGTGGGGCCAGGGGAATCATTTTTTGATCCCCTGGTCAGAGGCAGGGGCAGCAGCCTGGCACTGCCCCCCCTGCTGCAACTATCTGACAGGCTTCAATGTCTCTGGCCCCACTGCCATCACGACAGGTCCCTGTCAGTGGGGAACTTTACATGATTCTCACCAATGAGGATCTTCACTGGTGAGGCTGTTAAGGCAAGTGAGCCTGGAAATTCTGTCCGGAGCTCATTAATGATTTTTAAAAACAGATTTAAATATCTAAATAGGTCTCACGCCAGCAACTCATGGGGGGTAAGATTGCAAGAGGCGAGAAATTGGGTGCCTCTCTCGTAATTCTTGCCACACCTACTGATCAGCATGACGATCTGGTAAGATTATCTCCTGGATTTCTGTGTAAGAAAGGGTTGAATCTTTAGTTAGCTTCATAGAGTCATGGAGGTTTACAGCACAGAAACAGGCCCTTCGGCCCAACTTGTCCATGCCGCCCTTTGTTTTTTAAAACCCCTAAGCTAATCCCAATTGCCCGCATTTGGCCCATATCCCTCTATACCCATCGTACCCATGTAACTATCTAAATGCTTTTTAAAAGACAAAATTGTACCCGCCTCTTCTGCTATGTCTGGCAGCTTCTTCCAGACACTCACACCCTCTGTGTGAAAAAAAATTGCCCCTCTGGACACTTTTGTATCTCTCAGCTCTCACCTTAAACCCATGCCCTCTAGTTTTACACTCCCCTACATTTGGGAAAAGATATTGACTATCTACCTGATCTGTGCCCCTCATTATTTTACAGACCTCTATAAGATCATCCCTCAGCCTCCTATGCTCCAGAGAAAAAAGTCCCAGACTATCCAGCTTCTCCTCATAACTCAATCCATCAAGTCCCGGTAGCATCCTAGAAAATCTTTTCTGTACTCTTTCTAGTTTAATAATATCCTTTTTATAATAGGGTGATCAGAACGGCACACAGTATTCCAAGGTCTTGTACAACTTCAACGAGACATCCAACTCCTGTATTCAATGTTCTGACCGATGAAACCAAGCCTTCTTCATCACTGTGTCCACCTGTGACTCCACTTTCAAGGAGCTGTGAACATGTACCCCTAGATTTCTTTGTTCTGTAACTCTCCCAAATGCCCTACCATTAACTGAGTAAGTCCTGCCCTGGTTCAATCTACCAAAATGTATCACCTCGCATTTGTTTAAATTAAACTCCATCTGCCATTGTCTAAAAAAAAGTTCCAGTCTATCCAGCCTCTCCTTATAACTCAATCCATCAAGTCTCAGTAGCATCCGAGTAAATCTTTTCTGCAGTCTTTCTAGTTTAATAATACCCTTTCTATAATAGGCTGACCAGAATTGCACACCCTATTATTCCAAGTGTTCCACTGCCCAAGTGATCAAGATCCCGTTGCAATTGGAGATAACTTTCTTCACTGTCCACTATGCCACCAATCTTGCTGTCATCTGCAAACTAACTAACCATACCTCCTATATTCTCATCCAAATCAACAATATAAATGACAAATAACAGGGGGCCCTGCACTGATCCCTGAGGCACACCGCTGCTCTCAGACCTCTAGTTTGAAAAACAACCCTCTACAACCATCTCCACATTCTGTCAATAAGTCAATTTTGTATCCATTTAGATACCTCCCCCTGGATACCGGGAGATTTAACTTTATGCAACAACCTACCAACCTTGTCAAAGGCCTTGCTAAAGTCCATGTAGACAACATCAACTGCACTGCCCTCATCTACTTTCTTGGTTACCCTTTTAAAAAAGTCAGTCAAATTTGTGAGACATGATTTTCCACTCACAAAGCCATGCTGACTGTCCCTAATCAATCCTTGCATCTCTAAATGCCTATAGATCCTGTCTCTCAAAATACCTTCCAACAATTTAGCCACTACAGATGTGAGGCTAACTGGCCTGTAGTTCCCAGGCTTTTCCCTGCAGCCCTTTTTAAACAAAGACACAACATTTGCCACTCTCCAATCTTCAGGCACCTCACCTGTGACTATCGATGATTCAAATATCTCATACTAAACAAAGGTGTCTGTAATTAAAGAATTTGTGGCTTGGAAGTAAATAGGGTTAAAGAAAGACTCAACTGTGGCTTTGCAATCGGGGGTACCTTTGGTTAGAAAGAACATTTGAGTTTAGTTTCAAGCCGAATCCAGAAGCAGCTGACAAGGACCAAGAAACTGCAAAAAGTGACTTTCCAAAAGAACACAAGAAAGTCCAGAAACCAGGAGTTGGGCCAAGAAAAAGTCTCAGGAAGACAGTTAAGTTAAAGGAATAAAAACAGTAAACAGAACATGGTCCTGCTGGGTGAAGTTAAAATAAATAGCAGAGGAAATGTTTTCATGTAAAGAGATAGCTGCAGTAACCAGATTTAAAGTGCATACCAGACATCAGAGATAAATCAAAAGTTTGGTGCCATTTTAACACAGTCTGGAAAACAGTAATGTTCCATTGGCATGGCTGAAGTCCTGAGACATAGGGCCCGATTTTACCAAAACTTCGTGCCCATTAAATCGCTGTAAATTCGCCTGCAACGCTATCTGCACCCAAAACCAAGCAGATCACGCCTTTACCGACACCTGAGTTGGGTGCAGATCCAGTCTGCGCCCCAATTGGACGGCCTGACAATTTAAATGCATTAGCATACATTTAAATTGATTTAATGAACCGCATGCCCAACTCTGCCACCAAACCCCATTTTACCGTCTTCGGATCCATTCCAGATCCGCGCTGTTACGAACCTGCAGAATAAAAATCTGAAGCTGATTCCTATTCTGCAGGGGAGCCTCCAAAGCCCATTCTCCTCGAACACTCTTCGCAGACCCCCCCACAATCCAAACCCCCTGGGAGGCAGACCCCCCTGAGATCAGACCCCCCCAAAAGGTAGACTCCCCTCGGCAGAGCACACCCACCCCCGCCCCCCCGCCCTTGGGAGGCAGACTCCCCACCCCACCCTCCACTCGGCAGAGCATATCCCCAACCTACCTCGATTGCTGCTGTCCTTCCACCATGCTTCTGACCTGCACTCATTGATGTGGAGATGTCGGCTTTGGACAGGGGTCAACACAGTAAGAAGTCCCACAACACCAGGTTAAAGTCTTCTTGGACTTTAACCTGGTGTTGTGAGACTTCTTCCCGCACTTGTTGGATAGCCTGCAGCACCTTCCTGGCCTGCCGCTGACGTCTGCCGGAAGAGGGGGCAGGCTCAGATGGATCTCTGGTATGTGTGTGTGTGTGTGTGTGTGTGTGTGTGTGTGTGGCAATGGATTTGGAAGAATCTCTACCACCCCCCTCCCCCCAACCAGAGGTCCACCTGAGCCCATCCCCCTCCTCCAGCAGGCGCCAGTGGAAGGATAGCACGCTGTCCAACGAGTGCAGTAAGAAGTCTCACAACACTAGATTAAACTCCAACAGGACTTTAATCTGGTGTTGTGAGACTTCTTACTCTGTTCACCCCATCCAATGCCGGCATCTCCACATCAACGAGTGCAGTTCAGAAGGATGATGGAGAAAGAGCACCAACCCAGGTAGGTAGGCCTGCATCCCAGGAGAGGCGGTCTGACTGGGGGGGTGGGGGCTGACTTTCCCAAGGGGGGATCTGATGTGGCGGGGGGGGGGGGGGAACGCAGGGGCGCTGCCTCCCGGGGGTGGTGTCTGATCGGGGGGGGCGTCTGCCAGGGGAACCTGCCTCCCAGGTGGTTCCAATCGCGGCTCATCCCCCCCTTCAGCGCTCTCTCTCTTTGATTTTGTCTTTCATGCCCGGGCACGATGTTTCAGATTTTTTTTCCGAACTGTACATGCGCAATTCAGAGCTCCAATCGTTCCGGCAGCGCTAAGCCCCGCCCACAGCACGGACCGGAGCTGGCAAAAAGCATATGGACAAGCTGGAACAGGGATTCCAGGGTCAGATCCATTTTATATTCGGATCTGGCCCTTAGCCTCTGATTGGTAAAATCTGGCCCTCAGTGTGGAAGGTTGAATGCAGAAGAGAACTTAAAATCGTGGAAGTGCAACCTTGATGAAGCATCTGAGGGTAACTGTTGTTTGGGAAAAGAATCAAATGCATGTTTCTTTGACAGTGAATTTGGGAACACCTGGTTAGAAGTCAGATTCCAATAAAACCATCTGACACTTGATTTCAGACTGTAGTGTGTCTGACCAAACTGGCCTGTTGTTTGCATTCACTATGTACTTATGAGAACAGTATTGTATAAGATATACTTTATAGCTTGTGTTTTCCTTAAAAATCTGTACTTCAGTGAAGTCACAGGTGGAGTGAAAGAGTATTGTGTTACAGTCATTCTTTTCATTTTTAATAAAGGTTTTACTCTGTTGTTTAAAGTTAATTGACGGTCCTAAGACTCTTCGTCTATGGGCCCTACTTTACCATTTTGATTCTAAGTGCTGGGTAGACTTCAAATTGGGAGTGTTTCAGATCTAACTTTTAGATCCATTCTGAGGTGTCCCCATATGTACTCTGCCTGCAAAAATATCAACGATTCAGAATTGCACGCACAAACCTGTGGCCAGGGCTTAAAGCGCCTGAAACCCTGCAGCTCCAATTGGAGCCTATAAATGTACATGCGCAGAAAAAAGATAGGCACCCTGCGCACCCTGGCACTGCCTACTGACACTGGGTAGTGCCAAGGGGTGGGATTTAAAGGGGGGTTGCACACTCTTTATTCGGCGACTGATTGGGTGATGTATTGGGAAGCCAGCAATGGGCAGAGTGGCCAGCAATTGGCCAGAATGGCCAACAATAGGGTGGGAAGGCCAGAGATCAGGGGCAGGGGTAAGTGGGGGTTATGTCTGGGATGTGTGGGGATACGATATTCAAGGGATTGGGGAGACTGACAGATCTTCAGTCTTCAATGTACACTTTACAGAGAAAACTGAGAGATTGGCACATGTGCAATGGTGCCCTCTAACAGTAACCAGCTGGCTTTATGGCAAAAAACAAACTCTGTTTACTCCCCCTACTGGCGTGAATCACACTTTTCTTTTCACTTAGTGGCGTAAGATTGTGTCTGGAAGTTCAGCAAAAAATGGGTGTGATTCTCTTCCATTTTCACGCTCATTCAGCACATAGAATATTTTTGGTAAGATCGCCCCCACAAAGTTAAACTTACTTAAAGCTGTACCTTGTTTCTAACACCATCAAATACAAATATAGATTACTTAAAGCTAACTACCTCTGTTTCCTGACACTTCAGAATTTTTATTCGGCCAGTGCAGGGTTATACTCTGTATGTAATCAGCGCTGTACCTTCTCTGTGGCTATGCAATGGGGCAACGCTAAGGGAGCTTTAGTCTATACAAATCATACACTCTATCTTCCCTAAGAGTATTTAATAGCAGAATAATGTTTCTAAACTACTTTTTAATAAAATTTAATTTTAACACATGAAAACAATTGCAACCTAGGCATCAATCAAACCAAAACAGCAATAAAGCAGCATAGTAACTTTTAAGTATATAATTATTAAAGTTAATATAGTAAAAATATTATAAATATTACAATATTTGATTAAAGTTCTGGACCATTGGTGAGGAGGCTGATGTTTGTCGCTAAATCTGTATCCTCCCTCATTTGCCATCACTCTGACAAACTGTGAAGGGAAACAACTTGACCATATTACATCGATGCATAGTTATGTTGCAACATGCCTGATTAGGGCTTCCACAGCCGAAGTGTCTAACACCAGGAATTTGTCTTATGATTGGCTACTTTCCACTCTCAGGTCAATACAAGGGGGTGAGAGATTAATATAATTCATCTTCTCATAACCCTATTCACTGTTTCTGCAACACCAGTAGGAGTTGTAGCCCACAGTTTTGGAGCAGCTGGTATTGGTTGTCTTATCTGTCCAATATCTGAAATGTATGATTGTGTATCGTAGAGAGAGTTTTTCACTAACCCATGTATGCCCTGAGAGTATCTGCAGCACAGTATAAAGAGAACTTTTTGAGTTCCATTCCCCAGCACTAATTCTTTACCTTGTTAAGCATTAAAATCAGCAAATCCCCAGTCCAGCACAGATACAGCATTGGTCATCTAATATTTTGTGATAAGCAGTATCATCATAGAATCCCTACAGTACAGAAGGAGGCCATTCAGCCCATCGAGTCTGCACTGACCACAATCCCACCACGGCCCTATTTCCCCACACATTTTACCCTGCTAACCCCCTGACGCTCATGGATAATTTATCATGGCCAATCAACTTAACCCACACAACTTTGGACTGGAGAGGAAACCAGACCACCCAGAGGAAAACCGCACAGACATGGGGAGTGTGTGCAAACTCCACGCAGTCAGTGACCCGATGCCGGAATTGAACTTGGGTCCCTGGCGCTGTGAGGCAGCAGCGCTAACCACTGTGTCACCTTATTCACATAACCTAATGTTTTAAATTCCAGGTAACTCCTCTGGATTCGAATTTGACAGTTCACAAGCAATGGTTCAAGAAGCAGTTATAACTGGTAAGATGTGCATGTTTTGTCATTTATTGCTGCAGTATTATTGCTGTGTTTATATTGTAGAATCACCTGTTAGGAACATAAATATACATATGCATACACCTTAAAGAGAGTGCAGATTTAAGATTATTGACAAAAACTTATTTTTGTACTTTGATATATTTTGAAATGCACTGACTAAAGAAAATTCAGTAGTAACTTTAAAAACTAATTGGATAACCACTAGAAAAGGAAAATTTGCACAGTAATGGGGAAAGATCTGGGAAATGGGACAAACTGAACACTTCTTTCCAAGGTAAAGTGGGCTGAATAGCCTCAGTCTATGATGTAAGTTTTCATCATTCCAAACATGAAAGGTACATGCTAGATACAAGACATCTATAAAATACTTAAAATCTTGGGTGAGATCCTGAAGTCAGGGTCAGAGGCTTTGCCACTCAAGTGGATGAGCTTATAGTGTGTTAGCATTTAATAACAGAGGGTTTGAGTTTAAGAGCCGTGGGGTTATGCTACAACTAGACAGGAACTTGGTGAGACCACATTTGGTACATTGTGTGCAGTTCTGGTCACCTCACTATAAGAAGGATGTGGAGGCATTGGAAAGAATGCAGAGGAGATTTACCAGGATGCTGCCTGGTTTGGAGGTCTTATGAGGAAAGGCTGAGGGAGCTGGGGCTTTTCTCTTTAGAGCGGAGGCGGATGAGAGGTGACTTAACAAAGGTTTATAAGATGATGAGGGGGATAGATAGAGTGGACATGCAGAGACTATTTCCTCGGGTGGATGTAGCTGTTATTAGGAGGCGTAACTATAAGATTCATGGTGGGAGACATAGGAGGGATGTCCGAGGTAGATTCTTTACTCAGAGTGGTTGGGATGTGGAACGCACTACCTGCTGTGATAGTGGAGTCAGACATTTTAGGAACTTTCAAGTGATTATTGGATAGGCACATTGGAACACACCAGAATGATAGGGAGTGGGACAGCTTGATCTTGGGTTCGGACATAGCTCGGCACAACACTGGCGGCCAAAGGACCTGTACTGTGCTGTACTGTTCCGTGTTCTAAATGGAGGTCAGAACTCTGCACATTGCGGTGAACAGTCAAGTGGCAGTGATTTTTCAGCAGGAACTGTTCCAATTTAAAAGGAACCATGAGTATTCTTTTCAGGTAAGACAGGGAGAGGAGTTGATGGATTGAGTTATAAGGAGAGGCTGGACAGACTGGGACCTTTTTCTCTGGAACATAGGAGGCTGAGGGGTGATCTTTTAGAGGTCTATACAATAATGAGGGGCATAGATCAGCTAGATAGTTGATATAAGAACATAAGAACATAAGAAATAGGAGCAGGAGTAGGCCATCTGGCCCTTCGAGCCTGCCCCGCCATTCAATAAGATCATGGCTGATCTGTCGTGGCTCAGTTCCACTTTCCCGCCCTCTCCCCATAACCCTTAATCCCCTCTCTTATCAAAAACCCATCAACCCGCTTCTTAAAAATATTTAGCGAGGCAGCCTCCACCACTTCAACGGGCAGAGAATTCCAGAGATTCACCACCCTTTGAGTGAAGAAGTTCCTCCTCAACTCCGTTCTGAACCGCCCCCCCTTTATCTTGAGGCTGTGCCCCCTAGTCCTACTGTCTTTTTTGAGCGGGAAGAGTCTTTCCACCTCTATCCTATCCATCCCATTCATCATCTTATACGTCTCAATGAGATCTCCCCTCATTCTTCTAAACTCTAACGAGTACAAGCCTAGTTTATTCAGCCTCTCCTCATAGCTCAACCCCCTCAACTCCGGTATCAGCCTAGTAAACCTCCTCTGCACTCCCTCCAAGGCCAAAATATCCTTGCGCAGGTGCGGCGCCCAAAACTGCACACAGTACTCCAGCTGCGGCCTCACCAATGCCCTATACAGCTGCAGCAAGACCTCCCTACTTTTATATTCAATCCCCCTCGCTATGAAGGCCAGCATCCCATTCGCCTTCCTGACCACCTTTATCTTTTCTCAAAGGTAGGGGAGTCAAAAATAAGAGGGCATAGGTTTAAGGTGAGATGGGAGAGATAGAAAGGGGTCCAGAGGGGCAATTTTTTCACACAGAGGGTGGCAAGTGTCTGGAATGAGCTGCCAGAGGTAGTAGTAGAGGCGGGTATAATTTTGTCTTTTAAAAAGCATTTAGATAGTTACATGGGTACGCTGGGCATAGAGGGGTATGGGCCAAATGCAGTCAATTGGGATTAGTTCAGGGGTTTTAAAAAAAGAAAGGACAGCGCAGACAAGTTGGTGCGAAGGGCCTGTTTCCATGCTATAAACCTCTATGACTTTATTAGGGCATCTCAAGATGGAGGTACATTCTCTTCAAGCTTGGAAATAACAAACACACTCAGCATCCAGGCCATCATTGTAAAGGAGAAACAGAAGGGAAGGCTTGTACCTGCCTGGAGCACTGGTTTCCCCAGTCTGCTGCTGGGGTAGTGGGCATATCCAGGTACTGAGGCCCTCCCTTGTGTTCCTGAGGACCTGATGCCTTGAGGAGTCCAGAGGTCAAACGGAAAATTCCAGAAGCCTCTGAGAATTGGCTTTAACTGGTTTTGAGCCCTCCTTAATTGATGTCTCTGCTGATCCCCACCCAACGTTCAGGAAAATGCTCAAGGGCTGGATGCTGCTGGAAAACTGGAACGTCACTCACCACCATGCTTTCCCCATTGCAAGCTAAAATTCTGTCCCTTTTCTCTGCACAGATTTGCTAGCTATGAAAGTGTACTTCCAGTTGACACACTTTTGCCACATTTTGTACAAATATAAATAAAGCAATATATTTCTGGAATAGTTGACAGGGAGCCAGTGCAAGTGTAAGACTTTTAGTGTACTGAGATAGATATTAACATACTTTTTTTTTCACTATCAACAGATGACTGTGGTTCAGTGGTTCCTGAGAACTTAAAACAATATTATAAACTGATTTTGACCAATTCCAAGCCCATCTGTGCTTCAGTCTGTCATGAAGCAAGAAATGATCCTGTGAAATGTGAGAATGGGAAGTGTGGAATGACAAATAATGGACCCAAATGCTAGTAAGACTGAACAATCGGTTAAAACTCTGTTGTAAGGTTGTACATTGTCTCATCAAGAGGTCTAGAGTCTTGTATGACTGAACAACAACTGTTTATTAACATAGCTACATTCATATCTACAGGTCCTGACTAGGTGCTATCACCGCACCAACTACTATTAGACTTACTATTACACTATAACTCCCAACATTATATGGGCAACGCTACTTTCTCTAGTTCCAGATTAACCTGTACTGGCCCAAAAAACTTAATATTACTGGTGGATTCAGAGGACAAAGCTCAGATGAAATGAAACCCTGTCTGATGAAGAAAGACATCAAACTCTGGGGGTCCAATGTTGTTTGTCCCTCACTCAGGCCAGGGTCTGACCTTATGAAATTACAGCATGGCCACTCAGGGACTTCAAAAATGGAAATGTTAGCTGGCTGCTACATATGCTGGATCAGTCATGCAGACATTACGGACTTGGCCAGACAGTCACTGCTTCATGACAGGAGAATCAAAAACTCCACCCACCGCCTACCCCCCAGGCCACACGCCCCCTCAGCCTCCGTACATTCATGGGAGTGGCCTGATAAGTCCTGGATACAAGTGCATGTGGACTTTGCCAGGCCTTTGGTCTTTTGTGAGTTCTTTGTTTTTGTTTTTGGTGGATGCGTACTCCAAATGTTAGGAGATTCTTCGCACCACCACATCATGTGTCACAATTGAGAAACTACAAGGTTCCTGCATACATCAAGGGTGAAGTATCTAAATGGATACAAAATTGGCTTCTTGACAGAAGCCAGAGGGTGGTTGTAGAGAGTTGTTTTTCAAACTGGAGGCCTGTGACCAGCGGTGTGCCTCAGGGATCAGTGCTGGGTCCACTGTTATTTGTCATTTATATTAATGATGTGGATGATAATATAGGAGGCATGGATAGTAAGTTGGCAGATGACACTAAGATTGGTGGCATAATGGACAGTGAAGAAAGTTATCTCCAATTGCAACGGGATCTTTGATCAATTGAGCCAGTGGCTGACGGTCAGCAGATGGAGTTTAATTTAGGCAAATATGAGGTGATGCATTTTGGTACATTGAACTAGGGCAGGACTTACTCAGTTAATGGTAGGATGTTGGGGACAGAACAAAGTGAGGTACATATTCATAGCTCCTTGAAAGGGGAGTCACAGGTGGACAGAGTAGTGAAGAAGGCATTCGGCAAGCTTAGTTTCATCGGTCAGAACATTGGCTACAGAAGTTGGAATGTCTTGTGGAAGTTGTACAAGACATTGGTAAGGCCACAATTGGAATACTGTGTGCAATTCTGGTCGCCCTATTATAGAAAGAATATCATTAAACTAGGAAATGTGCAGAAAAGATTTTCTAGGATGCTACTGGGACTTGATGGATTGAGTTATAAGGAGAGGCTGGATAGACTGGGACTTTTTTCACTGGAGCATAGGAGGCTGAGGGGTGATCTTATAGAGGTCTATAAAATAATAAGGGGCATAGATCAGCTAGATAGTCAATATCTTTTCCCAAAGGTAGGGGAAACTAAAACTAGAGGGCATAGGTTTAAGGTGAGAGAAAAGAGATACAAAAGTGTCCAGAGGGGCAATATTTCCACACAGAGGGTGGTGAGTGTCTGGAACAAGCTGCCAGAGGTAGTAGTAGAGGCGGCTGCAATTTTGTCTTTTTTAAAAGCATTTAGACAGTTACATGGGTATGATGGGTATAGAGGGATATGGGCCAAATGCAGGCAATTGGGATTAGCTTAGGGTTTCAAAAAAAAAAATGGGCGGTGTGGACAAGTTGAGCTCTAAACCTCTATGACTCTATGGCATGAAATACCTGAAGTCCTGGTTCCTGACAACGGCACTGCCTTTACTTGCACTGAGTTTCAGAATTTCATGCTTTCAAATGGAATCAAACACATTAGGATTTTACCTTCTCATCCTTCATTGAATGGATTGACTGAACAAGATGTGCAGAGATTTAAGCTTGGCATGAAGAAATAACTCACCACACCCATAGAGACCAAACGGACACAGTCAGTTGACAGAATGGTCTTCCAGGATGGTCCCAGTTCTGTAGTCAAAGGGGTCCATTCGCATATGTCAACCTGACACAACTCAACAAGGCAGCAGTAAGAGAAATCCAGCCGATGTCATTATTGGAAATTTTCCAATAGCAGAATTCTCGAAATTTAATGCCAATAAAATTAAACAACGATCTAAGTTGCCAAAAATGTTTATCACCCTATTTGTAACACCTTCACAAAAAGGCCCAAGCAAGGTGTAATAATCTCGCTGAGGCCAGTCTTCCATCACCAAAACTCTTTACTTACATAGTGAATAAAGCACTGCATCTCTGGCTACAGCACACAGGTCAAGCCCAGGGGTCCTTTAATTGCTGGCCCGAGGAGATACAGCTGCTTTGAAACTCGCTTTCATATCAATTGAGCCTCTGCTTACTTAATAGGTGAGATCGTACTCTACACGGCCCACGAGAAATCTATTGATGATCCCCTGTGGCCATCATAACATCCCTCCCGCCTCTAGTCCACTTCTTCTCCAGCACCCTCACCACAAGATGGCCTTTTCTGTCGTTTGGCGATTGGCCTGGGGTCAGTTGAAGATGGGATCGGATTTGGGGGTGTGAAGCAAATTGGAGATCTTCTCTTTTGAAGGGAGCGCCATAAAGCCACTATGCAGATTCTTCCTGACGCAAGAACAGAAAATGCTGGAAAATTTCAGCAGGTCTAACAGCATCTGTGGAGAGGGAATAGAGCCAACATTGAGACTGGACGACCCTTCATGACAGCGGAACCTTGACACCAGTCTCTTCTGCTTCCATTCCTTGTCCACATCACCCTGAGGGATAGGCATATGGTCAGTTTCTAGTGTTAGCTCGATGCTGACAGTGGTTGTCTCCACGGCTGGTAATGAGGCCTGCATTGACATTGGCTTCCTATTCCTGAGATGGTCCAGATGCTTCCTCACAGCTTTGTCCTGCACTTTTACTTTATAAGATATGGGTCCCATTTCTTCTGTTACAATGCCAGGGGCCCAACTGTGACCGTCTCCAAAGTTCCTTATGTGGACAAGGTTGCTGGTTTTGATCATTTTATGTCCTTGCTGAATCATAATATTTTCCTGGCTCTCTTGTTGGGACTCCACCTTCCCCGCCAGGTTTGGAAACAGTAGATTTAGTCTCATCCGAAGCCTTCGTCCCATTATAAATTCCACTGGGGCAATTCTTGGCATTGTGTGAGGAGCAGTCCCCATCATGGTCAGCTGAGCAAGTTACTGTTTCACTTGCTTCATAGTGGTATTTTTCCATGATATAAACAAGCACACATGAGATTAGCATTATTTCTGCCATAAGTCTTCTTCAGTCACCACAGCCCAGTGAAATGTTTTAGAAACTGCTGATTAATCTGATTAGTCTTTTGGATCAGATTGAGGTCAGTATTTCCTGCTCAGGAAAGAAAGTTCTTGGTTGTGGAGAACCTACAACATCTCCCTTACTTGTTTGTTTTATACTGGAGCACTGCTTGCAACATAGCTTTGACCTGAAGCTTGATGCCTGGTTCATTAATTGTGTTGTATGTGGCTTCAGATAATGTTTGACTAGCCACAATACTTATCCGACAGAGCCAATACATTGGTTCCTTTCTCTGACTTGAAATTTATGAGGTGACCATTTACAAATATGCCAGTATTCCAAAATGATAATCTGGGATGTATAATTTCTCCCAAAAAGCATTGTTGGACTTTTTTTTTTAAAGATAGGAGCAGGAGGAGGCCATTCGGCCCTTCGAATGGTCCCAGTTCTGTAGTCAAAGGGGTCCATTCGCATACGTCAATCTGACACAACTCAACAAGGCAGCGGTGAGAGAAATCCACCCGACGTCATCATTGGAAATTTTGCAAGAGCAGAGTTCTCGAAATTTAATGCTAATAATATTAAACAACAATCATGGTGACTGTCCAACTCAAGACCTAATCCTGCTTTTTCCCCCATAACCTTTGATCCCATTCGTCCCAAGTGCTACACTCAGCTGCCTCTTGAAAACATTCAATGCTTTGGCATCAACTACTTCCTGTGGTAATGAATTCCACGGGCTCACCAACTTTGGATGAAGAAACATCTCCTCATCTTTGTCCTAAATAGTCTATCCCAAATCTCAGACAGTGACCCCCTGGTTCTGGACACCCCACCCACCATTAGGAACATCCTCCCTACATCTACCCTGTCTAGTCCTGTTAGAATTTTACAAGTCTCTATGAGATGTTCCTTCATTCGACTGAAATCCAGCAAAAACAGTCCGAACCTGGTCAATCCTCGTACACTAGTCCCGCCAACCTCGGAATCAGCCTGGTAAACCTTCGCTGCACTACCTCGAGAGCAACAGCATCCTTCCTCAGAAAAGGAGACCAGAACTGCACACAATACTCTAGATGTGGCCTCTCTAAGGCCCTGTGTAATTGCAACAACACATCCCTGCTCCTATACTCGAAACCTCTTGCAATGAAGGCCAACATACCATTTGCCTTCTTTACTGCCTGCTGCACCTGCATGCTTACCTCCAGATCCCTCTGCACACTCCCCTCTCCCAATTTACAACCATTCAGGTAGTAATCTGCCCTCTTGTGTTTGCTTCCAAAGTGAATAACCTCACATTTATCCAAATTATACTGCATTTGCCATTGATTTTGTCCAACCTGTCCAGATCATGCTGAAGGATCTCTGCATCCTCGTCACAGATCACCCTCCCACCCAACCTGGTATCACTAGCAAACTTTAAGATGGTTACATTTTATTCCCTTATCCAAATCATTCATATATATTGTGAATAGCTGGAGGTCCCAGCACCGATCCCTGTGGCACCCCACTAGTTACTGCCTGCCAATTTGAAAAGGACCCATTAATTCCTATTCTTTGTTTCCTCTCTTTTATCCATCTCAATACACTTCCCCCAATCCCACGCGTTTTAATCTTGCACAATAATCTCTTTGGTCAAACACTTTCTGAAAGTCCAAATATACCACATTGACTGGCTCCCCTTTGTCGACTCTACTAGTTACATCTCCAAAGATTTCCAACAGATTTTCCAAGGATGATTTCCCCTTCATAAATCCATGCTGACTCTGTCTAATCCTGCCACTGCTTTCTAAATGCTCTGCTATAAAGTCCTTGATAATGGATTTGAGAATTTTCCCCACTGCCGATGTCAGGTTTACTGCTCTATAATTCCGTTTTATCTCTATCTCCCTTTTTGAATATTGAAGTGACATTCGCCACCCTCCAATCTGCAGGGACTATTCCAGAGTCTATAGAATCCTGGAAGATGACGACCAATGCATCCACTATTTCTATAGCCACTTCCTTAAGAACTCTGGGATGTAGATTATCAGGCCCTGGGGATTTATCCACCTTCAGTCCCATCAATTTCCCAGTATCATTCCTCTATTAATATTGATCTCCCTCTGTTCTTCACTGTCACTAAATCTTGCATTCTCCATCATTTCTGATGTCTGATTTGTGTCCTCTTTTGTGATCACAGAACCAAAGTTGCCAAACCATTTCTTTGTCCTCTTCCCCCGTTTCTGTCTATAGGGACCTCTGTTTGCCTTCACCAACCTCTTTCTCTTCATAGAAACTCTGTCAATCTTTGTGTTCCCTGCAAGCTTTTCATACGGTATTTTCCCCTTCTTAATCAATCCCTTGGTCCTTCTTTGCTGAATTCTAAATTACTCCTAATCTTTAGACTATTATTTTTCATGGCCAATCTGTATGCTTCATCCTTGGATCAGCTATTGTCTCTGATTTCCTTTGTAAACCATGGATTGGCCCTCTTACCTATGTCTCCATAATCCCGAGAACTGGTCCCAATGCCCCAGGAATCTGAGACCCATCCCCTGCCACCATCTCTTCAGCCACGTATTCATCCAATATATCCTGTCATTTCTACTCTGACTAGCATGTGGCACTAGTAGTAATCCTGAGATCATTGCCTTTGAGGTCCGACGTCTTAACTTTCTTCCTAGTTCCCTGCATTCTGCTTATTGGATCCCATCCATTTTTTTAACCTATGTCGTTTGTACTGGTGTGTACCACAACCACTGGCTGTTCACCCCACCCTTCAGAATGTTCTGTATCAGCTCCTAGACATCCCTGACCCTAGCCCATTTTGGGCACGAAGCTGCTCATGCCCAGAAAAAGTGGCTGGTAAGATGGGAAGCATGAAAATGGACATGTTTATGAAATTCCACTTTTCACGTAATCTTACCACCTTGCAGAATGATGGGCAGGTCGAGGTCATAAGATTGTGCCCAATGACTAACTCTGTATGTTACACTCTGATCTGGCATGTGCAATAGCATGTGTGGTCTGCTAGTAATAGTGAATTTTTCTTTACATTTCCCAGCTGTGACATGACTGATACTTACTGGTACTTCGGAGATTCCTGTAACATCTCGATCAATAAGAATGGGTTCATCAGTGGATTATCTGTAGCTGCGATTCTGCTTCTTCTGGGTCATATAGCCCTAACAGTCTACAAAGCGTGGTTTCAAAAGGCCACAAAACAACGCCTCAGAAAAAGGTACTGTAAAATATAACCATCTAAGACATTAAACAGTTGGCTCTGTGTATTTGCATTGCTTGTAAATTTCAGTCAAATAGCATTTGGAAAATAACTAAAAACCAGAAGGTGAGGTTTTGCAAGGACATCGAGGGGAACTTTCCCAGTCAATGAAAGATGAGCTTTCATGCATGCAGGGAGTAAAATGTTTTAAGATTTTATCATTATCTTTTCCTCCTAATTTTCTGCAGGATAGGTTCCCAAGGTCAGCACTCCCCCCTCCGCCCGAACCCTTCTAGGCCAAAATACTTCTTCTGTCAGGTAGTATTATCACTTCAATTACTTGCAGCTGCCAGTCCTGGCTGTGGCAATGGCAGTTTATGCACCTCCATCTGGTGTCACAGGAGGGCAGGCTTCATTTCTACAAGGAGGTAAGTGAGAATTGCCAATGAGGTCCAGCTGGAAGGAGATGAGACTCCAATACAGACTCAGCAAGCAAAGGGTCAACTCCCTCGACATTTCTGAGCACCAGTTCCTCAGGAAGCTCTGGTTGTTAGACAAAGCTGCTGCCGAAATCTGCAGTCTCCTGAACAATACCTGCTTCCTAGAGGAGATGGACACATTACTCATGGCCAGTAAGGTAACCACCAAATAACTCTCCCCTGCTATACCATGCCCTCTCCACCCCACACTGCTTTCCCAGCCTATGTCTTTCACCAAGCTACGTGCTCACTTCTGCTACAAGAAGAGAAAGCAGATAGATGTGTGTTCTTTTGTAAAGAGGATGAATGAACAATTTGTGGAGGGTGACTGTTAAGTGTGGAGTCAGCAATAAGCTGAGGGTCAGCTGCTGAGATAGGGTTCTAAGATGTCTTCAGAGAAAGGAATGACTGGAGTTGAAAGGTATTTTCTGAGGAGTGCTGTGCAAGAGAACACTAAGAAATCAGAATGTGGGGCTTGTCATCTGAAAGTGTCACGCACTCAACTGACTCAGGAACAGCTTCTTCCCTGCTGCTATCAGACTTTTGAATGGACCTACCTTGCACTAAGTTGATCTTTTTCCACACCCTAGCTATGACTCTAACACCACATTCTGCACTCTCTCTTTTCTTTCTCTATGAACGGTATGCTATGTCTGTATAGCACGGAAGAAACAATACTTTTCACTGTATACTAACACATGTGACAATAATAAACCAAATCAAATCAAAATCACTTGTCTTCCCCACTGAGATCCTGGATCCTTCAAGAACATTGCATCAAATTAGTCATAAACAACCACAACTGATTGTTAATATCACCATCCCAGATGAGCCTCCAATTCTGTTATGACCCAGGAAAACAGTTATCGACTGACTGACTTCCTTCAAGAATTTTCTTTTGTTGTGGTCACAGGGGTTAATAACTTCAGTATTGCCTGTGTTTGCTTATAGACAACTTTCTGAAAGTTTTGGGTTGTGACATCTGCAAACGCAATCCTGTAGTCTGCCTTCAGGACATAAAAGCATGGCCAGATGTGGTGGGGACCCAGCAGGTGTTGGAAGGGAGAACGGTCAGGAAGGGAACAAATATCTATCAGAGTGGAGAAGCAGATAATGCTACTTGGACATGTCAGAAGTTCAGTACCAAAAAAGCCTACATCCAAGGAAACAGTCACCTCTATCTGTGACATGATCTGTACCAAAATAGCCTTAAACTGTATAGGTGGACATCCAATACCTCTGAAGGCAGCAGTGGCTCCAAACATTTATGCCTCATGATCCTTCATGGTCAATGCGAGATCTCTGTAGTGTCTCACAATACACTGCACACAGTTACATCAAGTTGATGTAGAGACACTGTTCAGAAGAGTGAACGCTCTTGTTCACTTCAGGACAGACGAGGCCAGCTAGGCAGAGAGAGTCACGGGTTTCACTGCAATTGCAGAATTTCTGAGAATAGAGGAAATCACTGACTGATACACGTGCCCATCAAGAAACCAGCCGTTGTCACACGATGGGACTGTTTCACACGACAACGCAGAGTTGCTGAGCAGAGACTGATTAGCCAAGTTCGGCACACATGGGGACAGCCTCAATCGGGATCTTGGGTTCATGTCACACTATCTGTAACCCCCACGACTTGCCAGGGCTTGCAAAATCTCAATAAATGTCCTGTCTGGAGACAATACACATCTCTTTAACCTGTGCTTAACGCTGTCTCCATTCACATTGTCTGTAGCTTTAAGACTAGATTACCTGTAAAAACTCACATTCCAACAATTATCTTGTAATTGAGTTTGTGTCTTTATATGCCCTGTTTGTGAACAGAACTCCCACTTACCTGATGAAGGAGCAGTGCTCAGAAAACTATTGGCTTTTGCTACCAAATAAACTTGTTGGACTTTAATCTGGTATTGTGAGACTTCTTACTCTCTCAGTCCTTACAAACATGCTAACATGCAAAATAGGAGAAGTAAACCATTTGGCATCTTGACTCTGCTCTGCATTCAATAAGATCATGGCTGATCTGCTTGCGTTTAGAATTCCAGATTCTCAACTATCCCTAATAATGTTTTATACCATTGCCTAACAAGAATCTATCTACTGCCTTAAAAAATTCAATAACCCCACCCTCCAGTGCCTTCTGAGGCAGAGTTCCAAAATCGTATAACCCTCTGAGAAGAAAAGATCTTCATCTCTGTCTTCAAAGGGTGACCTCTAAATTTAAAACAGTGCCTCCTAGTTTTGAACTCACCCAGAAGAGGAAACACCTGTTCTACATCTACCTTGCCAAGACAGATCAGGATCTTATATACTTCAATTAAGTGCCCTCACTCTTCTAAATTTCAATGGAACTAAGCCCCGTCTGTTTATCCTTTTGTCATAACAAAACCCCCTTACTCCAGCTTTCAATCTAGTAAACCTCCTCTGAACCACCTCCAATGCATTTATATCCTTCCTTTAATAGAGACAACAACCTCACATGGTATTCAAGATGTAGCCTCACCAATGCCCAGTATATCTGAAGCATAACATCCTTACTCTTACGTTCAAATCTTGTAATAAAGGATAGCATTTCATTAGCTTTCTTAATTACTTGCTGTAGTTGCAAAATAACATTTTGTGACTCGTGCATTCAAACACATAGATTCTCTGCACCTCAGAATTCTGCAGTCATTCTCCATTTTAGTAATACTCTGTTTTTTTATTCTCTCTGCCAAAGTGAATAACTTCACATTTTTTTATATTATTCTCCATTTGCCAAATCTTTGTTCTCACTCAAGCTATCTATATCCAACTGCAATCTCCTTACATCCTCTTCGCCACATACTTTTCTGCCAATCGTTGTGTCATCTGCAAATTTAGCTACCATGCTTTTGCCCCCCTTATCTAAGTCATTGATATAAATTGTTAAGAAATTGAAGCCCCAGCACAGATCCCTATCGAATGCCACTCGTCATATCCTGCCCATCAGAAAAAGACTCATTTACGCATACCATCTGTTTCCTGCCAGCCAATCTTTTATCCATGTTCATATGTTACACCCTAGATCATGAGCTTTTATTTTTTGCAATAACCTTTGATGTGGCACCTTCACAAATGCTTTCTAGGAATTCAAGTATAGTATGTCTACTGGCTTCCCTTTATTCACAATGTTACTCCTTCACAAACTCCAACTGGTTAAACATGATCTCCCTTCCACTAAATTGTGCTGACTTTTCTCGATCACCTTGAGTTTCTCAGCGCTCAGCTATAAGCTCCTTAATGATGAACTCTAACACCTTCCCCACAACATCCTTTGAAAAATAAAGACAGCAATGCAGCTCCAGAGGCCAGAGATCACGGCCACGATTTTACCAGTTCCCCCTGCCCATCAACAGGCAAAGCCGGCCAGTAAAATCAGGCTCAGAAGTTTACTGGCACCAGATTTCTAGCGCGGTCAGCCTCTCGCTCATTTTCCATGGACAACATGGTAGCACAATGGTTAGCACTGCTGTCTCAGAACTCCTGGGACCAGGTTCAATTCCAGCCTTGGCTCACTGCATGTGTGGAGTTTGCACATTCTCCCCGTGTCTGCATGGGTTTCTTCCAGGTGCTCAAATTTCCTCCCGCTCTCCAAAGATGCGCAGGTTAGGTTGATTGGCTATGTTAAATTGCCCCTTAGTGTCAGAGGGATTAGCAGGGTGAGACTTGTTGTCGGTGCAAACTCAATGGGCCGAAAAGCCCTCCTTCTGCTCTAAAGGGATTCTATGATTTCTGGCAAGAGGCTAAATACATTATTTAAATTAATTCAAATCCTGATTTCCATGTGATTAGCAAGCCCGCACTCAATCATCCTGGCTTGCTTGCCTTTGCAGTCTCATTGGGAGAGGTTCTCTCTGGCGAGGACAACGTTTGCTCCCCGTAAATGGGGAATAGTCATGTTGCCCTCACAGGTAGAAATGGACGCCATTGAGGCACCCTAGGGAGACCAAGAGCAAGGAGGGAGGGAACCCCTTGGGCAGTGCCATCCTGGCATTTTGGCAATGCCCGCTGGTCTTTGGGGGAGGAGGGCCTACTACTGCTGTGCCTGCAATTGGTTGGGGGGGGAGGGGGTTGGGGGGTGTGGGGAGTGTATGGCAATCCATCTGGGAGGCAGGGGCTATATTTTTGGGTGGTGTGGTTCCTGTGATCAGCTGCGGGCAAAAGCGGGGGTAGGGCTGAGTTGAGGCCGGCAGCAACAGCAGAGGTCTGACAACTCTCTCTCCCTCTCTCTCTCTCACTGTCAGGCCTCTGCTGTTGGAATTGTGCATGTGCAGCCACAGAGGTCTATACATACACAACAGCAACTTTTGCTGCCTGATCAGGTCGACTGGTGAATTAAACCCTGTGCACTGCCTCTAGTGGCTAGAAACAGTCTAGCCCATTTTTGCAAGTACTTTGTGCATAAAATTGGGGAGTAAAAACCCGCCCAAAAAAAAAGTTTGCAACTCTCCCATTTTCATGTACCTAGACATTTGGCCTGATTTTACCATCAAGCTGCACCCATTTTTAGGCAGGAAAACTTGGTAAAGTCAGGTGCCCACCTCCATGCCTGTTACTCGTTTACCAATGCCCAAAGATGGCCACCATCGGGACATCAATTTAAATGCATTTGCATGCATTTCAATTGAGTTAATGGGCTGCATGCCCAAACTTACCAGCACTTCCCCCTTCATCACCATGTTCGCCCATCCTGAGTTGGCGCAAAACTGACATAGAACACTACAGCACAAACAGGCCCTTCAGCCCACAAGTTGCGCCGATCATATCCATACCTACCAGGCCTATCTAGAACTCTCAATCCCATTAAATCCCATGTACTCATCCAGAAGTCTCTTAAAAGACCCCAACGAGTTCGCCTCTACCACGACCGATGGCAGCCGATTCCACTCACTCACTACCCTCTGAGTGAAAAACTTACCCCTGACAGCTCCTTTGTACCTACTCCCCAGCACCTTAAACCTGTATCCTCTCGTAGCGACCATTTCAGCCTCCGAGAATCCACCCTATCTATACCTCTCAACATCTTATAAACCTCTATCAGGTTGCCTCTCAACCTTCGTCTCTCCAGGGGGAAAAGACCTAGCTCCCTCAATCTATCCTCATAAGGCATGCCACCTAATTCAGGCAACATCATTGTAAATCTCCTCTGCACCCTCTCAATAGCTTCCACATCCTTCTTGTAGTGAGGGAACCAGAACTGCGCACAGTACTCCAAGTAGGGTCTGACAAGGGTCTTATAAAGTTGCAGCATTACCTCCCAACTCCTAAATTCAATCCCTCGAAGGCATGGTCCTCAAAGGTTCAATTCCGGCGCTCCAGCTTCTGAGGAGGTAAGTTCAGAACTTCCAGCGGCTCTCTGACTCAGATCGATGATGGGGGGGAGGCGGGGGAATATCAGTCTGGGGGATGGGAGGGGTACAGGAGTCAATTATGTTGTGGGACAATGTCTGTGGGGGCGAGGGGGAGGCATTATCCGACCCGGAGTGACGTGGCAGGGAAGCGGTTTTCTTTTTTTTGCTGCACATGCGCAGTTGAAGGCTCCGATCGGAGCTGCAGGATTTTGGGTGCATTAAGCCCCACCCATAGGCTTCTGCAGTGCAATTCAAAATCACTGCTATATTTTCAGGCAGAGTGAGTATGGGGGTGCCTGAGAATAGGTCTAAAAGTCAGATCTGAAACATTCCCAGTTTCAAGTACACCCAGCACTTAAAATTAAAATGGTAAAAAAGGACCCTGAGAACTTCTCTTGTAAAATTCCACCCGACGAATCCAGTTCTCCATCTGAGGATGAGACCGAACAACACCAGGGTGAGGAAAAAGATCCAGCATATTTGCCAGGGGGGCGGGGGCCTTGATTCACAGGAATTTCGAATAGGACTCCAAAGCACCCTGCCTCTGAAAGAAACTTTGCAGCTCAGTCAGTGGGCGAGATTTTACGGCCTCGCTTGACCATGACAAGTCAATGGACATTTCCATTGTCCACCCTTGACCACTCCAATTCCGTGGCGGACAAGGTGGTAGAGTTCCGGCATATGTATTACAAACGATTCCCAGGCTTCCTCCATATCAACTGCACAAAGCACACTTAGGCTATTGAGCATGATCTACATTTTAATAGTGAATGCACTATTACACACGTGTCAATGAAAAACAATTTAGCAATGAGACCCCTTCTGTAATCACTGTGACTTAAATTTTCATTTATATATATTGCTGTTTCTCCCTCGCCATTGGCTGTATTGGAGGCCAGCTGCTGGCTCTAATGCCCTGCTGGCCTTGATGATTTTGACTTGATGATTAGTCACTGGAGCTTGTGTGGGCTCCAACTGGGCGAGATAGTCCAGCGACCTAGCTGGTCATGCATCAGTCGTCTCAGTGTCCTCAGTTGCGACAATCAGTGGCAGAAGGGCAGAGGAGTTGTTGACCAGGAGCTTCCAGGAGAGTAGCCTCCAGACGCATGGATCTGCAGGCGGTCTGCCAACAGATTGAACCTGCCTGCTCACCATAGATGGAGCAGAAGAAAAATGCCAGGAGAGTCACCAGGCGTCTCATCCATCTCTCACACTGGCAGTTATCTGCAGAGGTCACTGCCAGTGTGGGAGGGCTTGCAAGCTTGAATGCAATCTCAGAAACCTGATTAAGTTTCTACAGCTGTCTTTCCATAATAGGAGTTGCCACTTTCTCTATGGGGCACACTGTGCATTTATAGCTCTGGGCGCTAAATGCTCAACTCTGTAATAGACTCGGTGCGCTGAACCTCAAGGATCTCTGCCCAACATTCATGTTCATCCTGCTGGACATTTAGCATTTGCCAACTAATAAACCAGAGGTTCATTATCTGCCTCAGGTTCAGCACTGTCCTGGTCTCCACCAATCCTCCGTGTGTGTGTGTGTGTGTGTGTGTGTGTGGGTGGGGAGTGGGGGGGGTGGGGAGTGGGTAGGGGGGTAGGGGGGGCGGTAGGGGGGGGCGATAGGGGGGTGGGGGGGCGGTAGGGGGGTGGGGAGTGGGGGGGGTGGGGAGTGGGTGGGGGGAGGGGGGTGGGGAGTGGGGGGAGTGGGTGGGGGGAGGGGGGTGGGGAGTGGGGGGGTGGGGAGTGGGGGGGTGGGGAGTGGGGGGCGTGGGGAGTGGGGGGGCGTGGGGAGTGGGGGGGGTGGGGAGTGGGGGGGCGTGGGGAGTGGGGGGGCGTGGGGAGTGGGGGGGGTGGGGAGTGGGGGGGCGTGGGGAGTGGGGGGGTGGGGAGTGGGGGGGGTGGGGAGTGGGGGGGAGTGGGGGGGGTGGGGAGTGGGGGGGCGTGGGGAGTGGGGGGGGTGGGGAGTGGGGGGGGTGGGGAGTGGGGGGGGTGGGGAGTGGGGGGGCGTGGGGAGTGGGGGGGTGGGGAGTGGGGGGGTGGGGAGTGGGGGGGAGGGGAGGGGGGGTGGGGAGTGGGGGGGGTGGGGAGTGGGGGGGGTGTGGGGAGTGGGGGGGGTGGGGAGTGGGGGGGTGGGGAGTGGGTGGGGGGAGGGGGGTGGGGAGTGGGTGGGGGGGTGGGGTGGGGAGTGGGTGGGGGAGTGGGTGGGGGGGAGGGTGGGGGGGGAGGGGTGGGGAGGAGGGGTGGGGGGAGTGGATGGGGGGGAGGGAGGGGGGGGAGGGGTGGGGAGGAGGGGTGGGGGGAGTGGATGGGGGGGAGGGGTGGGGGGAGGGGTGGGGAGGGTGTGGGGAGTGGGTGGGGGGAGGGGGGTGGGGAGTGGGTGGGGTGTGGGGAGTGGGGGGTGTGGGGAGTGGGGGGAGGGGGGTGGGGAGTGGGTGGGGTGGGGAGTGGGTGGGGTGTGGGGAGTGGGTGGGGGGGGTGGGGTGGGGGGGAGGGTGGGGGGAGTGGATGGGGGGGAGGGTGGGGGGGGTGGATGGGGGGGATGGGGGGGAGGGTGGGGGGGGTGGGGTGTGGAGGGGTAGGGGGGGTGGGGTGTGGAGGGGTAGGGGGTGTGGAGGGGTAGGGGGGGTGGGGTGTGGAGGGGTAGGGGGTGTGGAGGGGTAGGGGGTGTGGGGGGTAGCGGGTGGGGGGTAGGGGGTGTGGGGGTTGGGGTGTGGGGGGGACTCTGCCTCTACCATCTCTTATAGCAAGAGTGACACATCTTCCCCAGTGTGCACTATCATCTTCTCTGGAATTCCTGCCCATCAGTTAACTGGCCAGCTAGCATGAAACTGTCATCAGTAGCCCATCGCTGGCAAGAACAGTTTCATATCTGTTTCCGATTCTAATAACCCCAGACAAACCTGAAATTCAGGTCTATATATTCATTCATTGCACAGTTACAGAATAATGAGAGCTTTTCTTTCAGAAAATAATATTTTGGTGTAGAATATAATAGTTATTTGAGACTTGGCATGCTTGGAGGAAATGAGTGACTTGGCACTAGTATTCCCAAAGCTCTCCATCACTGCAGCTTTCCTGACTGTTGTGGAAATGGTGATCTAGATTTAAAAGAGATTTGGCATGTCCTTTGGCGCAGAACCCATGTCATTGCTGCTCATGTCCCTCTCAATGCTTCCAAGGTATGCACCATTTTCCATTTCCCCCACCAGCCATTGTTGTGGCCGCTTGAACCAAATTGCTAAGATGATGCAAGGGGTGGAAGAGAAAGGTGTGAACTATCTGGTGAACTAATCCTGTCGGAGATAGTTCAATTTCTCTTCTATTCGAAGTGCAATTATCTTACAATTGTGTCTTTCAACAGAGAGGATGAACGAATCAAAATTATGATGAAGGATTGGGAAGAAGGCAATTTCGAATCGCACAATCCTGAGGCAATCACTGTGGCCAATAGACAGGCCATTGGTTTTGACAGTAATACTAATATTTTCTGTAAGTTTTTCATGTTATCACGACTTTACACAGATTGTACTATCAATAAAAGGCCTAGAACATATCAAATTTCAGCTGATATAGACAAATTGCCTGCACTGAGAGACTGGTTTGAAAACAAAGTTTGCTGACAGTAAACAATAGCTTGGGGATTATTGATACAGTGATTGAGTCAACAACACAGAAGCAGATTATAAACCAATCGTTCAAGCCCACGGGTCAAACTTTCATAAAAGATTTAGTGTTTGAGACTTACTGTCAGAATAATGAAGTGATCATCAGTGCTCACCATTATTAAGAAGTAAAAGACAGCAACTTCCAGCAGCTGCAAATGTGAGATAAATAAAGAAATTAGAAAGTTGTTGTCCAAGTTGCCCAGCTCCTACATCGAATGTCTGGGCATTGGGATTATTACATATAGATCCCAGAAAAAAAATTAGGGCTTATCCATTCAACTATAAGTGATTTTTTAAGGATATGCTGAGAATTAATTACTATCAATCATCCTTACTGGCACTGAAAATCAACTTTAACAAGTATGGAGTCGCATTTCCTCAGATGCCAATTCTTGTTTGATATTTTTAAAAATTAAAAATCTAAAATTTTTTTCTTCTGTTCCTGCTTTTTTAATCCCCCACTTAATCCTATCTTTCTTTCACTCTCTTTATTTCACTTTCTGTATTGAATTAAATATTTCTAAATTGAATATCTTGATTGAAACTCTGTGGGTAGAATTTTCCCAGCCAAGATGAATTGGACCTGGATGAAGGTGGTGTGTTTAATTCCTTTGAAATTGAAGTTGGGTCAAGAGCTTCCTTTTTGGGTGTCACCTGGCAGCATTGAAGGCAAGCGGGGTACTCCTTTGGATCTGTTGCGTAAGCAACTAAATTAGAAAGACAATTAAGAACACTTTCAAATGGAAGTGAGTAACGTCTGCCCACCACCTCTTGTCTTTCTACATTCTGTCTTCCTTGTGGAAGACAATGCGCAACTGGTAGCATAACTTGCATTTGCCAGCTGCTCTTCACACTCCAAAGAGTGAGATTGGTGCTAGTAGTTTACGTGTCCACCTTAAGATCATAATTTAATGCTAGAATCATTTCTAGTTTCCTCTATTTTGAATGAAACAAAAGTTGATTGATTCTGTTTCCATAGGTTTCAAGGGCCAGGGGGTTACATCAATATATCAGTTCTGTTCACCACAAATATGATGGTAACAAATACAAATAGTATTCCAAAAGCAGAAAAAAACCAAAGCACTATTCAGTTGCTAACCTAATAGATGTTTTGACAGAGGGCCTGTGGCTGATGTTAGCAATGAAATATAGCAGCACATTTGGTGAAGTTTTAAGTTAAGTTTATTTATTACACAAGCAGGCTTACATTAACACTACAATGAAGTTACTCTGAAAATCCCCCAGTCACCACATTCTGACACCTGTTCAGGTACACTGAGAGAGAATTTAGCATGGCCAACATGTCTTTCAAATTGTGGGAGGAAACCACAGCACCCAGAAGAAACCACACAGGCACAAGGAGAACAGGGAAGTTCCCTCATCCATTATTTTAACAAGAGAGATGAATGGATCTCATCTTCAAACTTACATTGCACAGTTACAGAATAATGCATTTTCCCTGCATATTGTCACCTTATTTGTGGTACTTTACAGGAAGGCCCCAGTCAACAGTTCAGGTAGCTAAAGGATCTCGTGACACTATTCAAAGGGCTGCCTGTTCTCCTTGATATCCTGGAGAAAGTTCAATTAACACAAAAAGATTACTCACTGTTAATTCAATAGGACATTAAAATGCTCGTAGCGTTTCCTACATTGCAACACTTTGAAAGTACTTCACTTTGTGCTGTATTTCGGGGCATTCATGATGTGAAATGTTCCACTGTAACCCAGGTATGTGTTTATAATGCAGGTCCAACAAATGAAGGAGAATCGTATGACAATTCCGACATAAATATGAAACCAGTACTAGAGTCCATCATCCTTACGAAGGAGGTTTGATTTTAAAATCATCATTTGGCTAGGATAATGAAACAGTTAAACTACCATTTTCATACTGATACAAATGATCTACAAATTAGCCTCTGCTTGTAACTGTTTTGAGGTCAGGAAAAACTGGCTTGAAATTTGTCAAAAAGTCACTAGCTAGTTTAACAGGGGACTTTCCATTAAGCGGGATGACATGGGCAATCCCAATGTTAAATAAATGTTAAATGAAAACACGACTAAAAATTGTGACAAGAAGTGAAGTTGTAAACAAGAAGAAATGTGCATGCTTAGTCATTTTTTAAATATCATGGTAATGAGGGTCCTGTGGTGTTGCAAATGAGACTCCAGGCCAAGTATCATCTTTAGGTGAACTGGGATTAGAGGGCAATAGCTATAATTCAATTCCCATTCCATTCCTATTGTTATATTGTCATTATCAATTCCTATGTTCACAATTATACGAGGATCTGCCCATATAAATGTCTCAGGCTATAATAATGTTCTTGTACCTATATTAGCACTGCAGCACCTTCAATGTAGGAAGAGTAGTTACAGCATAACAAGTTTATGTATGCAGTTCTCATTATAAATGTGAACATGTGGGTGACAGGAAAAATAAGGTAGTAAAAATATTTTTAATTTAGAATGAAATGAAAGGTTTGTTTGTTTCTTTTGCAGATGAAAATCCAGAGGCCACGCATTGAACCATATGGTTTGATTTCTCATGCATAACATGGTCAGATCATCTACTTGTGTTCATGGTTGATGTATATGTTTTTCGTTCTATTTTTAAAGTGTGTTTTGATTTAACATCATGCCGACACTCTACCATTAAAATGATTGTCTGTTTCCATGAAAATCTTAGTTGCGTGTCTTTTCATCATTTATACAGTTAGGACACTGGGTAGCTCCGATATCAACCAATAAAAACATGCAAGAGTCAGATGAACTAAATTGAAAGGAAGCTTGTCAAGCATAGAGCTGTTGGGTCAAGAGGCTTGTTTCTGTGCTGTAAAGTTCTATATTGTTCTGTGTAAAAATGCTTCCTTTAAAAAGGACACAAAAAATAGAAAATTAAAACATTAAATAAATTAATAACAAATATTTTGCCAATGTCTATCAAACACTCCAGTCTCTGTGCTGGTCACCAATCATGAAAGGTGTCAAGTATACTGTGGAGCGGTGGATTGGAGCCTTCATTAAATCCTTCTCCAGGCCCACCCCGAGAGGCACAATAGTGGACCTTGTGAATGAATGGCTTCAGTTGTAGATCTTCTGTGGTTCATTCCCAGGGTCACGTGAAAGGGTGAATGTCAATCTCTTTGAGGGATAATCCTTATCCCTGGATTCTATCCATAAAGTTTAGATCGGAATGAAGTGCTATGCTACCTTGAACTTCCAGAGGATTCAGTAGCCATGACAGTCACAGTGACTATGAACACCACAGCACAACTCTGCATCACCTTACTGACTAGTTGGGTAAAGATTGAATGGTTGGGGTCAGTGGTTATGAATGTAGAATGAATGTTGTGATGAATCTGCACTCTATCCTCTCCAAGGCCCATATATGTATGGTGCCCAGGACTGAACACAGTTCCCAGATATGGTCTGGACAGAGCTTTACACAAGGGAAGAATAACTTACTCTCCTTTGTAATATAGGCCCTTTGAGATAATCAGTGGTTAGGCCATAAGGCTATATTCTGTTTAGTTATTCTCCAGGTCAAATCTCAAGACCGCAGATCTACAGTTCTAAGTAGTGCACACTTTTTGAAGTCCCTCTACTGATCTGATTAACTTCTCACCTTCTCCACTCAGGAACACATGGTTTGAGTTAACAAACAGAGCTAGACTGCAATAATCTGATTATCAGATATAGGCACAGATTATTTTTCTTCTTGAGAGTTAGTTCCAATTAAAAAAAAGCGTAGTTCAATATTTTCACCTTGCTTCATCTGTTTTCAAGATAAGGAAGCCTGGGTGAAGATCTGTGGGGTCAATAACTCCATGCATCTCGCATGTACTAACAGACCTTGTCAAAGCTGAGACCAGTGGGGTGGAGGGAAGGGCCTTCCTAGATATTCCCGCAATGGAATACAGGCGTGGAAGCTCTTCTCGTACCCATACAAGCATATTGCCAGCTGGAAGTGTACCTCCTGCCATATTATGGTGGTTGCACTGGCAGCAGGAGTACACATTAGGAACATACGAAGGGAAAAATAATTTATTCAAATCAGTGTTTTCCACATCTTACAGGACTAATTTTTGAATGTCCCAATTTTTCAGTTGCTGAGTGTTGATCTTCCTAAATGCAACACAGTCCTAACTGCCGCAAAGGCTCTGATGCTCCTCTCACCAGACTAGCTTTACATTAATGAGGCCTAAGACACAATATTAAAGGCTCATCAGACCTCACTATTCAGGCACAAAAATCATTACCAGTACCCAAGTTGTGCACCCAAAACATAGAGGAGGTAAACAAATTTCTAGATATGTGCAAACCGCACTTTTATGGCCAGTGCAGAGTGGTGGTGTGTACAATCTATAGGATACCCTGCCTAGGACAACAAAAGCTCAATTCTCTTCTCCTCTAAGTCTCAGAACCTCCATCACCAACATGATAAAAGAACATTGGACAGCCATGCTGTCTCTATTAAATTTCTTTCCTGCAAGTCAGCTGGTACCCATGGCTATAACATCTTGTATTTATGTAGCATCTTCAGCAAAGTGCAATATCCTAAGGGAGTTCACAGAAGCATTTTCAGAGAACTTAAGGAGCTATTAGGACATGTGACCAAAAGCTTGCTCAAATGTAGGTTTCAAGGAATGTCTTCAAGGTGGAGAGGATTTAAGAGGTGGAGTGGATTTAAGGAAGATGTTATGGTAGCCACAAAAGCCACCAGGGATCATCAATAGATCTTCAGGTGGGCGTTATGAAATACAAACTTTTTTATTGAGTGAGCAGTTGCCCGCCCAAAGGGAAGCAGACAGTGGGGATTATAAACCTGCTGCTCAACATGGATCAGCATTGTAGGTCCCCAGGTGTAGACTGTCTAGCCATAAGCCACAGATGCGGCCTGTCTCTTTAGTTCAATGAAAGGTCTTTGGTGATGGGACACTGGTGTCTGGCTGAATTACTACAAATGATTTTCTCAATCTCTCCCTCAGGACAGCCTCTATAAGTCAAGAATCTTCTCCAGTAAGAAAAAGGCATTTCTCTGGCTAGAAAAAGCCATTGTGCTTCTTTTCAGGAAACTCAAATTCTATGATACCAGTGGCAAAGATTGAGCCAAAAATCCAGAGCACATATATTACTTCCTCCATGCTAACAACATTTTAAGAAGATGAAAAGCAACGGTCAAATTGTTAACACATACTTCACAGGGCAAGAAAAGCGGAGATAATTACAGCCATAGTGAGGCATTTAAAATAGCCAGAAATATGGTCAGAATAATTGGAAATGGCTTAAATTCAATTAAAACTTAAGCATCTTGAATGAGAAGCAAAAGAAAGAGTCGCAATTCACCCAAGTTATATTTTACGTTGGTAGGGACTCTCATCGTAATCATCCTCTCTCCCCAAAATATAACAGATTCATGCAATGTTGGGATCCTAATTTCCATTCATTTTCATCTCATTACCGAGCCTCCACACAGCAATCAATCTGCTGTGTTCAAAAGTCCATCCACACCAGTGGGATGTCATAACACTGTCTTATGAGACTTCTTACTGAGTGGCCAGGGTCAATGATTAGGGATTTTTCCATCTCTGCATTTCTCACAGAAAAAAAACACGTTTCAGGTGTTAGATGCTTCGAGATTTTGACACAAAGTCAAGCAGATGTCGTTGGACTGTTTGAATCTGAATAATCGGGTCATTCCTCAGAACCTTCTAAAAAAACCTGCCAAGAACAATCACCTTTTCATCCCCTGTCCACCTATCACTTTCACTGGAGCTGCATTTTAAAAATATATTCATCTTTGGGATATGGGTTTCATTGGCTGGGCCAGTGTTCATTGCCTACCCTTAACCGTCCCTTGAGTAAGTGGTGGGTGAGCCACCTTCTTGAACCCGCTGCAGTCAATGATGGGGTAGGTACACCCACAATGCTGTTAGGGAGGGACTTCCATGATTTTGACCCAGCGACAGTGAAGGAGCAGGGAACCATGGGTGAGTGCAGGGCATTCCTGTAATTCTGTCGGCTTAGAGTCAGAGGTTTACAGCATGGAAACAGGTCCTTTGGCCCAATTTGTCCATGCCACCCTTTTTTTTTGAAAACGCCTAAGCTAATCCAAATTGCCTGCATTTGGCCCATATCCCTTTATACCATCTTACTCATGTAACTATCTAAAAGACAAAACTGTACCTGCCTCTACTACTACCTCTGGCAGCGCATTCCAGACACTCACCACCCTCTACGTAAAAGAATTGCTCTTCTGGACATTTTTGCATCTCTCCCCTCACCTTAAACTTACGCCCTCTAGTTTTAGACTCCCCTACCTTTGGGAAAAGATATTGACTATCTAGCTGATCTGTGCCCCTCATTATTTTATAGACCTCTATAAGATCACCCCCTCAGCCTCCTACACTCCAGAGAAAAAAGTCCCAGCCTCTCCTTATAACTCAATCCATCAAGTCCCAGTAGCATCCTAGTAAATCTTTTCTGCACTCTTTCTAATTTAACAATACCCTTTCTATAATAGGGTGACCAGGACTGTTCGCAGTATTCCAAGTGTGGCCATACCAACGTCTTGCACAACGTCAACAAGGCGTCCCAACTCCTGTATTCAATGTTCTGACTGATGAAACGAAGCATGCCGAATGCCTGCTTCACCGCTCCACTTTCAAGGAGTCTGCTGGATGATGGAACTTGCCGGGTTGGCCACCAGTGACCATCACTCCATGCTGAGGCACTCCACTTCTCGTCACAGGCGGCCCATGAGCAAGAATTGGTGCAAGATGTGCCGAGGTTTGGTCTCCTGAGTGGAGATCCCACAACTTTCCCTCAACCTTTCCTTTCGTTTTTCTGTATTTTGCTTCCTTTCACTTGATGGGGGGAGGGGTGGGGGGAACTCCCCACAACTGCCTTTTGCATGTGCACCCCTCTCACTTCTCTGAGTGGGGAAGATGTTTGAGGACAGTGTTGAGGAGGGCAGACTCCCATGGTGCATACCGGGTGAAGCGGCCCGCTCGAGCTCAGCTTCGAAAACAAACCGTTAACGGCCAAAACACCTGCAACCCGGCTCGGGCGGGAAAGGAAAGCGGCGCCCTGATTGGTGGAGGAGCCACCGCGTGCACCCTTTTTCTCCGGGGGGGGCTGGTAAAGGGAGAGGGCGTGGCCTATGTGACGTTCAGCGTCGCTTTGACGTCTCACCTCCGCCTTCCGGAGGTGCCCGGGTAGCTGGCGCGCGCTTGCGCTGTTTGTTCTTTGTTTGAACGGTTAGGAAAGAGGGGGTGGAGCTGTGGTGGGAGGGTAGTGCCCCCTGGGCACGGGGACCCCGGCAGTGCTAGGGAGCGAAGTGCCCCTGCCCAGAGGAAAAACCTTGGCACTGTTCATCAGATGGTGACCTGTGGATGGGGCCTAGGTTGGGGGGAGTCGTGCTGCCAGTCTGCATTGGGATTGGTTTGGGCTGGAGAGGGGACAGCGATTGGGGTGGTGGGGCTGTCAGGGCGAGGGTGGGTTTGCCATTGCTTGGGAGTGGGGCACTTCAGTCTGGTGGATGGGGGGGGGGTGCTAGTGGGGGCTGCGTTCAGGCTATTGGGGGGGAGGTGGTTCGATGGCTAAAGGGGTAGTGTCACAGGGCGCCCCAGGCTGGCCAGTAATTGAGCTGACCAGGAAATGGGAGGTTGACAGTTCAGGGCCACTACTCATGGACCCTAGCATCCCCTCTTCCCCTGGGTTTTTAATGAGATCCCTGACTGGGGCCTCTTCAGTGCTCAGAGATTGAGGAGAGAAGCTGAACTGTCAGAACAGTCAAGATTTAGAACAGTTTTCCTGCCAATTCAGCACTTTTGGGAGAATCACCCCCTTTACTTCTGGCTGTGGTACTTGTAACATAGAATCTGATAGTTGAACTGATCTTCCTGGGTGTATATTGCATCTGTAGTGTCACAAGTGGACTTATTAACACTGCAATGAAGTTACTGTGAAAATTCTCTAGTCGCCACACTCTGGGTACACTGAAGGAGAATTTAGCTGTCCAATACACCTTATTAGCGCCTCTTTCGGACTGAGAGGAAACCCACGCAAACTTGGGGAGAAAGTGCAGACTCCGCACAGACAGTGACTCCAAGCCAGAAATTGAACTCTGGTCCCTGGCGCTCTGAGGTTAACCACTGTGCTGATGCATATTTGTATATAATATCTATTGCTATGTGGTATGGATTTGTTTTAATTGGCATGAATAGAAATGTAATAATATCAATAAAAAGCCTTAATTATAGGACCCGATTCAAATCTTATTGGTTAATGTGCAGGGTAGGTGGATTGGCCGTGTTAAATTATCCCTTCGTGTCACAAGGATCAGCAGGGTAAAAGACATTGGGTTATAGGATTCAGGCCTGCGTGGGGTTGGTGTTGATGCAGACCTGATGGGCCAAATGGCCTCCTGCATTGTAAGCATTCTATAACAAGTGTTGTTTTAATTGCCTTATGTAGCTTTGCAATGCAAGTCTAAATCTTACATTAAAAAAATTAAAAATAGGGCAGAAGGAAGCTATTTAGCCTATCATGCCATTGTGACAACAATCCCACCCAGGCACTATCCTCCTAACCCCATTAGCAGGGTATTTATCCTGCTAATCTCTCTAACACTAAGGGACAATTTAATACAGCCAATCCACCTAACCTGCACATCTTTGGGCTATGGTAGGAAACTGATGGGAGCATCCAGAGGAAACCTATGCAGACATAGGGAGAACGTGCAAACTACACACAGACAGTGGCCAGAATTGAACCTGAAATCTCCAATAACTAAAAACAAATTTCTAGGGCACTCCTGCCAGCAATCCCAGGCAGCACTGCTGCATCTTTGTTCCAGGGACCCGGGTACAATTTTGGCCTTGGGTGACTGGAATTTGTGCACATTCTTCCCATGTCTGCATGGGCTTCCTCCCACATTCCAAAAGACATAGGTTAGGTGAATTGGCCATGGAAATTCCCCCTCAGTGTACCTAAACAGACGTCAGTGTGTGGCAACTAGAGGATTTTCACAGTAACTTCATTGCAGTATTGATGTAAGCCTGCTTGTGACACGAATAAATAAACCTTTAAACTGATATTTCAGTCTTACAGAGCCTTAATCAGAGCATATCTGGAATAATCACATTTGGATATGGGCACCAGTCTTCAGGAAGTACATGCTGGCCTTGGAGGAGTTGCCTCCAGAACACCAGAACAGTACTGCTGGGGGAGACATGTTTTTATAACAAACAGGGCTAGTCCAATGTGCCAAAAATGAGTTGTGGACACCAAATGAAAGACTTAAAGAGTTTATTTTCACAACAATACAACCAAAACATTGCTTGACATTTTGCAAGGAATCCTTTGAGCAATTTTTACTTGGATGTTCACAGGTTGAACAGGAGATCCTGGATACTTGGCTGGGAATCAACTAGGACGACAAAGTAGTATGAAAATTGTCTCTCTCCACCATCACCCTTTCAGCCACCAAGACTTATGTTGTCTTGAATTTCTTTTGCCGTTTCTCCACCAATGCCAGTCTCTGTTTGGAAAAGTCCTTCATCATATTAAGGCTGAACTGGGTCAGTCGGAACCATTCCGGCATCAGCCTTTCGATGATGAAGTGCTGGAAGAAACAAGTGATCAGGAAAAATTAGCGTCTGGTTTCAACGCAACAATCATCCCTATTCCTTTCAAATACTTCCATTTTCTTGGAAAACTGCAGGTCAATTTCTGAAGAGTAGAGGCCTCTGGAGTATAATCAGATATTGGGAGTGCTGAGACATACTGGGATGCAGCTTTTCAGAAACTGATCCCTCTCTTCCACCTCCCCTACATCCCATTCTTACCACTAAGGTGGGGAAGAGGCCCCCAGGCTATTCTACCATGTAGGGCTGGGAAGAGATATGGAGGTTAAATAGCCAGGTCTGATGCACACATTTCTATCATCTATGCATGCAACTGAATCGCAGAATTCTGGCTGGTACACCTCAGCCATCCATCCAGCAACAATTTCCAGTCCCCAATTATCTCCCAGGCCAAGATGTGGAGATGCTGGTGTTGGACTAGGGTGGGCACAGTAAGAAGTCTCACAACACCATGTTAAAGTCCAACAGGTTTATTTGGAATCACAAGCTTTTGGAGTGGTCCTTCTTTGAGTGAGTGGAGAAGTAGGTTTTACAAACACAGCACATATAGACAAAGACATAATTGCAAGATAATGGTTAGAATTCGAGTCTTTGCGGGTGATAAAGAGAAAGATAATCATCGCTTAAGGAAGTGTGAATTGTCTCAAGCCAGGACATTTAGGATTTTGCAATCTGACGTTGACGCATTTCCTGACGGCTTGAGCATACATGTCGAGTTTAAGGCAGGTGGCCTTCTGGAGGGGTCCAATTCAACAATTCACATCTCTTTGACATCTGATTATCCCTCTCTCCACTTACATTGTCTGTACCTGTAAAGACTTGATCACCTGAAAAGACTTTGAATTCCAACCATTATCTTGCAATTGTGTCTGCATGGTCTCTACTTTCCACCTCCTGCAGTGTCAGGAAGAGGCAAGATAGTGAGGTGCTACATCCTACCAGTCCACCTGGTATTGGGTCTTTAATGTGACATTCTCATTCCAACCAGCCATCCCCGTTTTCTCACTGCCTCACCCGACCACACTGATCTTTGCTGCATGTAGTTCACAGGTATCAGTTCTGTCAAAGGTATCTCACACAAAATGGCCGTTTCACATAGAGGTACAGCACAGCAGTAAATTTACCACTTGCCTGCAAGGCATGGGACCAGCAGCCACTTGTCCGCTCACTTATCCCAACTGTGTTCAGAGCTTCCTGGACAAAGTCATCTGTACTCTTTATAAGAAAATTGGTTTCTATACCATGCGTCAAGTTGGTGGAGATCACGAGAGGCATTACACACTGAGGGAAAATAAAGATCATCTTAGCCAGTTTATGTACTTTTTGTAATATTTATTTATGTGGAAGAAAGATTCTACATATCCCACTATTCCAATCATCTCTTGGCTAACCTCACCGTGTGGTGACATGGCAGTGGTTAGCACTGCTGCCTCATTGCCAGAGACCCAGGTTTGATTCCTGGCTTGGGTCACTATGTGGAGTTTGCACACTCCCCCCCAGCATTTGCGTGGGTTTCCTCCGGGTGCTCCTGTTGCCTCCCACTGTCTGACAGACATGCTGGTTAGCACTGCTAAATTCTCCCTCAATGTACCTGAACTTGCACAAGAGTATGGCAACTATGGGATTTTCACAGCAATTCATTGCACATTAACGTGAGCCTACTGTGACACTAGTCAATAAATGTTAAAATTTCACCCCTTACAAAGTGCAAATCCTGTTTACTTGCACCAAATCCTCCAGTTGACTCATATTGGGCAACACCTCAAATTTTAAATTCTCACCCTAATGTCACTTCTTCCCTTTTCTGCAACCTCCGAGACATCTACATCTGCACTCCTCCAATTCCGATCTCTTGACCATTCTGAAATTCCCCCACTTTACTATTGTTGGTCAAATATATTGATTCTTCCTCTTTAAGACATGCCTTAAAATCTACTTGAATTAGGCTTTTGGTCATCTGTCCCAATATCTTTTCCCTCTCTCTCCCCTCCCACTCACCCCCACGTCTATATTTTATTTGGCCACACTGACTTATCACATTTAAGAAGTGCTATATAAATGCAAGTTGTCATCCAATTTCAGATCAGTAATACCATTGTTATTGGGACATTCTCAAGTACTGACAAACTTCTTTGAAGTAAATTGGCTACAGGGTGATTAGTGTGTCTTCATCTCGGTAACGCCCCTTCCTGCACAATTGAGATGTGGATATAGCATAAGAGTGTGCCTTCACCTCAGAAGTAATTCACCTTGGGATCATTCTATTGCCCAGGTCATCTATTTGAAGTTTCTGGAGTGTGAATCATCATAGTGCAGAAGGAGGCCATTCAGCCCGCTCCAACAACAATCCCACTTAGGCCCTATTCCCGTAGCACCATGTATTTACCTCACTACTGCCTCTGACAGTAAGGGGCAATTTAGCACGGCCAATCCACCTAACCCGCACATCTGTATGGGAGAAAACCCATACAGACTCAGGAAGAACGTGCAAACTCCATGAAGACAGACCGTCAATGGGCAGCTCATGCTTCAGATTCAGAGCCACAAAGAACTGCTCACAAACAAGAGTTTACAGTATCGGAACAACCCATTCAGTTCGTGGAACCTAAGCCAGGGTTTATTTGTGCTTCACATGATCGGAGACAAATCTGAAGAAAAAGCATAAATCATGCAAAGACTGGTCAGAAGATTGGGCAGAATATAAAGAATAGCATAGAATGGCAAAAAGGAAAAATTATAGTCTGAGAACATGTCAGAGAGGGAGTAATTTAGGAAAATTACAACACCAGGGGAGTGTTGCTGAATATATTATTCCCGTAACCCAACATATTTACCCTGCTAATTCTCCTGACACTAGGGCAATTTAGCATGGCCAACAAACCTAACCCGCACTGGACGTAGGAGGAAGCTGGAGTACCCAGAGGAAACCCCACAGACATGGAGAGAACATGCAAATTCCACAAAGACAGTGGCCCAAGCCAGGAATCAAATCCAGGTCCCTGGAGCTATGAGGTAGCAGTGCTAACTACTGTGTCACCCATGTCCTCTTGGACTTCATACTAGAGTCTTTGGCTAGTGAGATAGCTTTTGATTTTCCAAAACTCCCTAGATTCGGGAGATTGGAAAATAGCAAAACGTAATTCCTTTATTTAAAATGAAAAGAAGGGAGACAGAAAAAAGGAAATTATAAGCCAGTTAGCTTAACGTCTGTCTTAAGGAAAACATATAAAAGATTTTATGGCAGGCCAATGAGAAGATTCAAGGCAATCACACAAAGTCAACATGGTTGAAAGGAAAATCACGTTGACTCCAATAAATTGATTAAACATGCACTGTACTGTGACTTCTAGAAGGCATTTGATAAGGTACCACAACAAGTTATTAAGTAAAATAAGTGCTCCTGGTATAAGCGGGTAGGTAACATACTGGCATGGATAGAAATTGGCTAGCTAATGAGAAACAGTAGGCATAAATGGGTCATTTTCTGGTTGCAGAATTTAATAAGTAGTATGTCACCGAGGTCAGTGCTGGGACCTCAACTTCTTACAATTTACATTAATGATTTGGACGAAGAGACTAGCAGTACAATTGCTAAATTTGCTGATGACACAAGAAAGGTAAGAAGAAAGTAAGTTGCAAAGAGGACAAAGCTTACAAAGTGGGCTGAATAAACTAGGCTTGTACTCGTTAGAGTTTAGAAGAATGAGGGGAGATCTCATTGAGACGTATAAGGTGATGAATGGGATGGACAAGATAGTGGAGAGGCTCTTCCTGCTCAGAAAGGACAGTAGGACTAGAGGGCACAGCCTCAAAATAAGGGGGGGGGGGGTGCAGTTTAAAATGGAGTTGAGGAGGAACTTCTTCACTCAGAGGGTGGTGAATCTCTGGAACTCTCTGCCTGTTGAAGTGGTGGAGGCTGCCTCGCTAAATATATTTAAGACGCGGGTAGATAGGTTTTTGATAGGCAAGGGGATTAAGGGTTATGGGGAGAGGGCAGGAAAGTGGAACTGAGCCACATCAGATCAGCCATGATCTTATTGAATGGCGGGGCAGGCTCGAAGGGCTAGATGGCCTACTCCTGCTCCTATTTAAAGGGCGAAAATCTGCAGCATGCTACGGTTCAGAGGGACCTGGGAGTCCTTGTGCATGAGTCGCAAAAACCCAGTCTGCAGGTGCAGCAGGTGATCAAGAAGGTGAATGGGATGCTGGCCTTTATAGCGAGGGGGATAGAATATAAAAGCAGAGAGGTCTTGCTGCAACTGTACAGGGCACTGGTGAGGCCGCAGCTGGAGTACTGTGTGCAGTTTTGGTCGCCACACTTGCGCAAGGATATTTTGGCCTTGGAGGGAGTGCAGAGGAGGTTCACTAGGCTGATACCGGAGATGAGGGGGTTGGACTATGAAGAGAGACTAAATAGACTGGGTCTGTACTTATTGGAGTTTAGAAGGATGAGGAGGGATCTTATAGAAACATATAAGATAATGAAAGGGATGGATAGGGTAGAGGTAGAGAGATTCTTCCCGCTCAGAAAGGACAGCAGGACTAGAGGGCACAGCCTCAAGATAAGGGTGGGGGGGCAGTTTAGAATGGAGTTGAGGGGGAACTTCTTCACTCAAAGGGTGGTGAATCTCTGGAATTCTCTGCCCGTTGAAGTGGTGGAGGCTACCTCGCTAAATATATTTAAGACGCAGGTAGATAGGTTTTTGATAGGCAAGGGGATTAAGGGTTATGGGAAGAAGGCGGGAAAGTGGAACTGAGCCACGTCAGATCAGTCATGATCTTATTGAATGGCGGGGCAGGCTCGAAGGGCTAGATGGCCTACTCCTGCTCCTATTTCTTATCTTCTTATGTTCTTATGTGAAGTCCTCCATTTTGGTAGGAAGAATGTTATCCAAAATGGTAAGAGATCTGGGTGTCCTAGTGCATAAATCACAAAAGGCACATACAAGACATCAGGAAATCAAACAGAATATCATTTATTGGGAGGGGAGTTGGATAAAAAGTCAAGAGGTTAGGCTACAGTTGTAGAGGGCACTGGTGAGACCACATTTGGAATACTGTGTACAATATTGGTCTCCTTATTTAAAGAAGGTAAATGCATTAAAAGCAATTCAGAGAAGGTTTACCAGACCAATACCAGGAATGGGTGGCTGCCTTATGAAGAAAGGTTGGAGGGGCTAGGCTCGTATTCACCAGAATTCAGAAGAGTTTAAATCTTTAAAATTGGGGGGTCTTAGGGTGAATGTGGAGAGGATATTTCCTCCTGTCGGAGAATCTGGAATTCCCTTAAAAATGAGTTGCTCATTTAATCTCATCTGAAAGACACAACCATCGGCAGTGCAGTGCTCCCTCAGTCTGAGCGTTACTCGCTCAATTCCTGAACATGGGTTTGAAACCAGATGTTCAGTCAACAGCTCAAAGTAAATGAGGTGAAGCACCACATTATTGAACAATCATCTGGTTAGGAAAACTAGGAGCACACTCATCTCACCTATGTTTTGGCATCCGACAATTTTGCGTGAATTCTTGTTTACAATTCCCAAAAGAAAACTGAAATAATTTTGCCATACCTGTATAATAATCCCATTTATCTTGTACTCTGCATTCAGTGCCCGAGAAAAGAAGTCGATAAAGACCTAAAGGGGAAAAAAAAATTTCAGAGCCCAATTAGTTAATGATCTTTCATCATGTAGCCCACTTTGTCCACAAAACATTCAAGCAATGCTAAACCTTTAGAACAGCCACAGGTTTGTGTCATGAGGGGGCAGATTTATTAAAATCAGGGCGAAGGATTTCAGTGTGGGGATCAGAAGAGCGAAGATTGTTCATCTTAGATGAGTGCAGAAAAGAATAAAGGCAGAATTAACTAAGACATTCAAAAACAAGAGAAACTGTTGTAACAAGAGTCTGATGGCTATGACATACAGCTCACAGTCCCCAAGCTGGAAACAAAAAACTCCATCTCTTGTTGTTTTTACACTATCCTGTGAATTTGCAAATGTTTGAGATGAGACATCAAAATGTAATTATCCGAAGCAGACACGGACAAATACAATTCCTCTGGAAGATAAAGCGAGTAGGGTACTTAAGGGTTGTAGCAACCAGAAGGGGAAAAAAGACCACATTGATAGGGCAACCAGCTTTGGTCTTTTTCAGTACAATCTCTCTTTTAGGAAAATTGTGCCCAGATTTGCAAAGTAACCATCCGGAGAATAGAAATCTACTGCAGACAGAGATCTTTGGGAGTAAAAAGTGGAAATCTGCTCTATTTGGCTACCCAGGAAGACAACTGAACAAATGGCCACAATGTGGAAGTATTATATCAAGACTAATCAAAGAATAGCTAACTGTATACTCAATCTTCGTTTCACCTCAGAAAGCCTGGCCAATTCTTTACAATCTGAAAGTAAACAGCGGAAGTTCTGCAGCATTGGCAAAGCACATTCCCTCCAAATTTAAAACAAATAAAAACCCTGTTTCATAGTCAGACTTGGAGTGGCAGAAAAGGGGAGTTACCTCACCCCTCCTTCACACTGAAGTAATTTTGCCATACCTGTACGATAATCCCATTTATTTTGTATTCTGCATTCAGTGCCCGATGGGTCATACCACTCTGGGCAGATGGGTTGATAACAAGACGATAAAGGCCAAAGAGTCAGAGGTAAAATAATTCACACAAATCATGATCTGGAAGGATTGTGCAAGCAGATTCACTTAACTTTTCAAAAGAGAATTGACTTGAAAGGTGGATAAATTGTACGTCTATGGTGAAAGAGCGGGGGTGGGGAGGGCCTGGGACTGACTGGATAACTCTTTCAAAGAGGCATCACTATGGACTGAATGACCTCCTTTGGTGCTGTAACATTATGATTTTACTTCAGTTGAAGATTTCTACATTGAAGAGAAAAATCATTTGTTTACTATGGGGGCCCCAAACTGCGGACATTCACATAGGTCAGGCTGCAGTTTCATACATCGTCCAAAAGATCTGCATCGTAATAGTGCACTTGAAGCATCAGCCTAAATTATACATTCATTTCTGGAAAAAGGCTAGATCTTGCAACACTCACTCAAAATGTGAAAGAATATGTTGTTAAAAATACCTTTGTAGCGCAATACATGGTGATTAGTGGATGAGGGTGAGTCCCAGCTTCTGAAGAAATGTTGATAATGATGCCTTTCTTCCTGCCAAGTCGAAACAAAAGCACTAAATGCAAAGGCTGAGACAAAGAAGGGTGCAGACCCATGGTACAGGACAGCGACAGGATTGGGAAGAGTGGGAGTAAATGGAGGGGAGAGGGAGGAGATTCATTTGAAAGACTGCAGTTCCAAAAGTATAAAATAAATTGCAGTGTCAGTTTAGGTGCTCAAATCTTAGTGCCCATGAGTCTTAAATTCAACTCTCAGACTGCACCCCCCCCCCACCCCCCCCGTCATGTGAGTTCTGCCTCTCCCACCCACTGCTCCTCACCATAGAGGAAAGTTTGGCATTGTCAAGGAGTTGAATTATGTGGCTGCTAAATCTGGTCAGAAAATGCCAGTTGCTATTCACATTTCAGATATGCATTTCCATGACAGTTACAAAGGGAATTTCACACCCTGCTACACCTGGAAATTTTTAAAGGGCTGAATTTTACCACAGGTATAGTGCTGCAAAGGTGGTGCTTGTAAAATGCTAAGAGGTGAAAATATTGCATGGTCCCTTTAAAAAAAGGTAGTGATTTCTGAAAAAAATGCAAGTGCATATGCAGTACACAGACTAAAACATCATATCAAAGGCCAAGAATAGTGTTTTTTGGTTTGTTTACAGTTTAGTTAACCTGTTCATCGCTAGTTAAATAAAAAGTTTGTTGATTTTAAGAGAACCTCAGGTAGTTATTTTGATTTAACCACTAAAAGTTGCTGTGATCATACTGTTACTCACACACTAACAGGTGAGACAAGGTAATCCTCTTAGTGGTTAAGTATTAGTTCTCAGGGGCGGGGGGATCAACCTTCCCTCTATAACATAGGGACTGAGCCCGCACTTGCCAGCAGCAGCTCTAGTTTGATGGGTTTACTGTAGGAAGTCTCTTAAGGTGGCACAGTGGCAGTGGTTAGCATTGCTAACCACTGTGCCATCATGCCAGGGACCTGTGTTCGATTCCCAGCTTGGGCCCCTATCTGTGTAGACTCCGCACAGTCATCCCGTGTCGGCATGGGTTTCCTCTGGGTTCCTCCCACAGTACAAAAAATGTGCATTGGCTGTGCTAAATTCGTCCTCAGTATACCCAAACAGCACCACAGTGTGGCGACTGGGGGATTTTTACAGTAACTTCATTGCGGTATTAATGTAAGCTGACTTGTGACACTAATAAATAAACTTTAAACTTAAATCCTTAGAGTAGGCAAGCAAGACCCTGATGCTATTTGTCTAATTCAGAGCCTTGGCATCTCACCAAGGGGCTGTGTGCTCCCAAGGCAGGAGGAAGACCTCACAAGCACCTGAAAAAAATGATGGTCTCAGAAAAAATTTAAAATTAGGGGGCCGAAGGCGATAGGTCCTGTGAAATAGGTAATAAAGTAACCTCCCAAACAATGAATCTGCTGTCATACCTTTTCACCATGTAGGGTAGAACAATTCTGGTCATCTACCAAAGAGAATAGAGGCATGAGTTAGACACGACACAAGATAGAAATATTAACTCTATAAAATGTCATCTTGGTCATGCATAAGCCAATGCTACAATTATTGAAATTAATTGATTTAGAGAGAACATGGGAGCCTATTTTATATTTTTAAGATTTGGGTGTTGTAACAACCAGTTTTTCCAATGTTTGCTACTGTTTAAATGCACTGTATGGCCACACACACGGTCAGTGTGGTACTCCTGGGCTGTTGTGTGGCTATGCACGCCTGTGGCTCAGCAAGAATATTACTCACAACACAGTCCTGGCAATGCAACTTGGTCCTTATAGACCCCATTTGTCACAGTAAGACGCTGCACAGAAATGTCGTCAAAATTTGACATACAAAGCTATATTTGGATCTAGAAACAAACCAAAAGGCACGTGCAACATGGCTTCTTTAAATAAAAACTGCATTTATTGCCAACATGATGCATGCACAGTTCCAGTTAGCTCTTGCTTCACTGCAAGTGATAAAGAAGGCAGTGACCAGGAGCAAAGATGGCACTGCTCATATTGGTGGTTAAGGCAATATCCTTTCATTTCTAATTGTAGTAGATTGGCTAAAGTACCTGTTACTCACGGACAGGGGTTGGTTTTCTAAATTGTGGTCCCAGTCAGACTCGGGCCTCCGCCAGTGAGTTTAGTCCAAGTTGGGAGAGGTGGGATGGTGCAGGATGAAGGCATGAGGCTGAAGAGGGAGGATGGCAGTTGTTCATGGGCACATCATTGATGGCACGTGCAAAGGCACTGGCAGATTGGGCATAATGGAGTGATGCAATTGGAATTCTGCACGTACACAGACCTGTGCGAAGGTGCAGACAGCATCGGTGACCATCTTGCGTTGCCATGAGACTTGACTCTTTTTACTTTGCAAACTCTCTCAGCTGGTACAACTCTGCAGTGTAGCTTTTAAGTGAACAATATCTACAAGTTGCAGTTTCAAAACTCTAATGCACTGCAGTTTGGTGACCAAAAAGAGTATTTTGGAGGAGTCAGAGGAGCCAAAATATTAGTGTAGTTGCTGATTAGGAAATGCAGCAGCCAGTTTATGCAAAGTAAGCTCCCCCACAGCAAGGGAATAAGTAATCAAATAATCTGTTTTGATGATAAATACTGACCAGGGATAACTCCACTGCCCTTCTTTAAACTAATGCCACAGGAGCGTTCCATCCACTTCGAGGCAGGCAGGATTGACATCTAATTTGAAAGGTGGAGCCTCCAACAGTGCAGCACTGCTTCAGCACTGTGCTGGGTGAGTCAGGTTAGAATGATGTGCTCAAGTGTCTGGGGTGGGAATTTGAAACCACAGGTTTCTGAGCCACTAAGCTAAGTCAAACATCTAACTTGTACCATATTAGAGGTGATTTTCTGTAAGTGGCTTACACCCAGCAAGATATGCATTGTGATTCTATGTCGGACACGCCAGGTAGAATCATAGAACCCTACGCTCCAGAAGATGCCATTCGAGCCATAGAGTCTGCAGCAACTCTCTGGGTGGCTGGAACTTGTAACAGCCAGAACTGGTCTTCTTTGCCCTTCAGCCAGGGAAGATTCCTGTTGTAGATGTTATGCCACAGTGGCAATTGTATAACCCTTCAAAAAAAGGGCAAACAAAAATAGTAACGTCTCTTTAAAACTAAACAGTACACCTTAATATTTGAATGCTTACCATCAGTACAGAAAGTACATTGCAGTTCATTATATCAAGAATTTCCTGAAACATAAAAACGAAAAATCCTTTGTAAAAGTTCTCTAAGTCACCTGATTTTACATGCCTTTGTTTAAATTGGCCTCCATTTCTCAGTGTACCCCATCCTAAGATCACTGAGGTTCATGGGAACACTCGGACACTCTGCTGAATGGCCAAACAACGTGTGAGCCCACAACTAGCAAAAGTCAGTGGTCAATTGACATTAATTCACCCTCAATTCTTCAATCAAGTGTACCATCCCCAACTGCTCTGAATCACTGTCTAGGGACAGAAAGCTCAGAAAGGGCTGAGCCTGGCTGTTCCCTGCACCAGAATCAAAAAAAAAGTTAACTCCACAATTCTTTCTTCCAACGGAGGTGGCCCAATAGCATGCTGCCCTGGTTTAAAAATGGGATGTGCCCTGCTTTTTGAAAAACACATGATGTGGAGATGCCGGCGTTGGACTGGGGAAAACACAGTAAGAAGTCTCACCTGACGAAGGGGCAAACTCCGAAAGCTTGTGGGTTTACTATCAAATAAACCTGTTGGACATTAACCTGGTGTTGTGAGACTTCTTACTGGTTTCAAAAGCGCACACAGATTTGGTGTGACACAAAGACAGGGCATTACATCATGCAACACACAATGCAGTACTCTGCTGCCGAGGTTCAATTGCACATCACTGCACGTGACTTTTTTCAGATCAATTAGAGACTAGATGCTTTTAGTAGGTCCTGGGGTCAATTGGAAGCAGCAATCATGAAGGCCTGTTTACACTTAGGTGCCACATGTAGAGAATTTCTCCACAATGCATCAGCTATTTTGCAGTACATTATGACCCTTTCATCAGGCCTAGCTAGGGTTGCCAACGCTTGTTGGACATATTCCCTGGCAAGTTGGCAACTGCAAGACCAGCCCCAGAAGAAACACTCCCACAGTGTACCAGAGCAATGTTTTTTTCCCCATGCCACACGTGTTCTTTGACCATCTGCTGCCAAGGCAGGCCCGAAAATCAGTATAATATCCAAATTAATTTCAGGAATGAGATAGAGAATCTGGTAAACTGGTGCAGCAACAATAATCTCTCCCTCAACGCCAATAAAACAAAAGAGATTGTCATCGACTTCTTGAAGCATATGAGAACACGGCCCTGTCTCATCAATGGGGGCGAAGTAGAAAGGGTCAAGTTTTTAAGTGTCCACCTCACCAACAACCTGTCCTGATCTCCACATGCTGACGCTACAGTTAAGAAAGCCCACCAACACTTCTATTTTCTCAGAAGACTAAGGAAATTTGGCACGTCAGCTACAACTCTCACTAAATTTTACAGATGCATCATAGAATACATTTTCTGGGTGTATCACAGCTTGGTATGGGCTCCTGCTCTGCCGAAGACCGCAAGAAGCTACAAAAGGTTGTGAATGTAGCCCAATCCATCACACAAACCAGTCTCCCATTGAATTGGTTTACTGCCCACTGCCTTGGAAAAGCAGCCAGCATAATTTAGGGCCCCACACACCCTGGACACGCTCTCTTCCATCTTCTTCCATCAGAAAAAGATACAAAAGTCTGAGGTCACACACCAACCGACTCAAGAACAGTTTCTTTCCTGCTGTCATCAGAATTTTGAATGGACCTACCTTGCACCAAGTTGATCTGTCCACCCTAACTGTGACTGTAACACTCCATTCTGCACTCTCTCCTTACCTTCTCTATGAAAGATATGCTTTATCTGTACAGCAAGCAGTAAAAAATACTTTTACTGTATACTAATACATGCAACAATAATAAATCAAATCAAACATTTGCCTTTTACAACCACAGAGGAAGATTTACATGCCAACTTCCTGAGGTGAGTATTTTGACTGACCACAGAAAACTGCCCTCAGGAGCGGCCTGAATTAAGAGGTGGAGAGTGGCAGATCTGAAGCAACATACTATACCTTTTCAACATCTTCGACATCAAGAAAGTAGCACGGGACCATCTGGTACGTTTTCCCAACATTGTTCACTGAAACAAGGAAAATCACAATTAGAACAGAATGCACATGTCCAGCTCTTTGACCTTTTCCACTGGCTTCTATTACTGACTGCACCCATCAACTTCCTAGAATCCCTATAGTGCAGGAGGCCACCAATTGGCCCATTGAGTCTGCACTGACAACAACCCCAGCCAGGCCCTATCCCACAACCCCATGTATTTACCCTGCTAATCCCCCTGACACTAAAGGGCAATTTAGCATAGCCACTTGACCTAACCTGCACATCTTGAGACTGTAGGGGGAAACCACAGCACACGGAGGAAACAAACACATACTTGAGGAGAACATGCAAACTCTGCACAGTCACTCAAGGCCAGAGCTGAAACCAAATTCCTGGCGCTGTGTGGTCACACTGCCAACCACTGTGCCACCCACAGTGGTCTTCTCTCTCACTTTCCCAGTCCCCATGATACTGATGTGAAGTAAAACTAATTAAACTTGAATTGATGATCATTCTGTGTAAATTACCTGATGAACACTTTTTTTTCAATAAAACACCAGATTAGATTATTTACATTAAGCCCCCTGTCTTCAGTCTTTAATTTCTCTTACATTTGCTCAAGTTAAATGTGGGGAAGGCATTGAGGTTACCCAGAATTCCGATGTTCAGATCCTTCAGCGCCGCCTCAATTGGTCCATAGATTTCAGCACCAGAAGTGAAGTCAGCCTGAATGATCTTAGTTTTCTTCATATGCTGTTGTTCTGCAATTATTCAAAAATGGCTAAGTTATCATCACACAGGGTTCCAGAATCACCCCACATGCCCGCTCACCCAAATATACAATGATACAGAACAGGAGGAGGCCATTCAGCATGCTCTGTACCTAATCTCACACCCTTTCATAGAATCCCTATAGTGCAGAAGAGGCCATTTGGCCTATCCAGTCTGCACTGATTGATAAATCATACCCAGGCCCCCCTCCTAATCCCATCCCTGTAATCGACACTTCCCATTGTTAATCTATTTAACCTAAACTAAGGGGTAATTTTCATTGAATCCCTACAATGCAGAAGGGGGCCATTCAAACCATCGAGTCTACACCAACCATAATCCCACCCTATTCTCGTAACCCAACATTTGTCCTCTTGCTAATCCCCTTGTCACTCAGGTCAATTTAGCATGGCCAATCCACCTAACCCCCACATTTATGGACTGTGGGAGGAAACTGGAGCACCTGGAGGAAACTCACGCAGGAATAGGAAGAATGTGCAAACTCCACTCCAAGACCAGAATTGAACCTGGGTTGCTGGCACTGTGAGACAGCAATGCTAACCACTGTGCCACCCAATTGTGCATGACAAATCCACCTAACCTACACATCTTTGGTCTGTGGGAGGAAACCCACGCAGTCACGGGGAGAATGTGAAATTCCACACAGACAGGCACCCAAGGCCAGAATTGAACCCGGGTCCCTGACATTGTGAGGCAGCAGTGCTAACCATGACTCTGCAACATTTACCCCTTCAAGCAACAGGTTTCTTTTTCAAAGTTCTACTGAATCTGCTTCTTTCAGGCAGTGCATTTTTGAATATAATAAATTGTCACTTACCCCTCGTTCTTTTACTTAATCAACTAAAATCTGTGACCTCCAGTTACTGACCCTACTGCATCAGGGAATAGTTTTACATGATTTACGCAAATGACGTCAAAACTTTGAAATATCTCTACTTTCTCAGCAGGCTAAGGAAACTTGACATGTCAGCAACGACTCACCAACTTTTACAGATGCACCATAGAAAGCATTCTTTCACAAGGAGCTACAAAAGGTCGTGAACGTAGCCCAATCCATCACACAAACCAGCCTCCCATTGACCCTTCTACACTCCCTGCTGCCTTGGGAAAAGCAGCCAGCATAATTAAGGACCCCACACACCCTGAACATTCTCTCTTCCATCTTCTTCCATCGGGGAAAAAAATACAAAAATCTGAGGTCACGTACCAACTGACTCAAGAACAGCTTCTTCCCTGCTCCCGACAGATTTTTGAATGGACCTACCTTGCATTAAGTCAATCTTTCTCTACACCCTACTTATGACTGTAACACTACATTCTGCACTCCCTCGTTTTGTCTACGAATGTTATGTTTTGTCTGTATAGCACACAAGAAACAATACTTTTCACTGTATACATGTGGCAATAATAAATCAAATCAACAGTCGATAAATCTCAATCTAATTTACTCGCTGAGATGAATGATTCCAGCTTTACCACATTAACGGAACTCCTATACTTCTGCTGAGATTGTGGAAATTCTCTGCACCCTCCCAAAATTGGGCAGTCTAGAATTATACACCAAATCCTAGCTGGGCCCTAGCAGCTTTGAACCAAAGGCCAACCTATGAGAAGTAGGATTCTTTCCCTGACACAATAACATTCCTTTCGGCTGAGTGTGGACTGTGAATTGGGGGAAAATGCATGAAAAGATACAGCTAGGTTTGTGTAAAATAATCCTTTTTCAGAGCACTTCAATTATTTTAAAACATTAAGTTTGAATGCCAATAGCAAGTGTTTTCTTTTCCCACGCTGCATTCCTGTCTCCATGGGAGTTATGATGTGGGTATGCCGGCGTTGGACTGGCGTAAACACAGTAAAAAGTCTGACAACACCAGGTTTTAGTCCAACCTATTTATTTGATAATATACTCACTAGCTTTCGGGGTTACCCCCTTCGTCAGGTGAATGGAGAGTTCTGGCCTCAGACAGAGCATATAAAGCACAGACAGTTTAGAGATTACTGATTAAAATGCGAATCCTTACACCTAACCTGCTGTTCAAGACCTGAAGTGGCTGATAATGTGAGTGGAAGGAGCACTGATCACAGTTTAAAGAGATGTGTATTGTCTCCAGACAGTACAGTAAGTGAGGTTTTGCAAACCCAGGCAAGTCATGGGGGTTACAGATAGTGCGACATGAACCCAAGATCCCTGTTGAGACCGTCCTCATGTGTGCGGAACTTGGCTATCAGTCTCTGCTTACCATGCAGACGCTACGACAACGGATGAATGAACATCGCTCGACAGTCACCAGGCAAGACTGTTCCCTTCCTGTTGGCGAACACTTCAGTGGTCACGGGCATTCAGCCTCTGACCTTCGGGTAAGCATTCTCCAAGGCGGCCTTCACGACACACGACAGCGCAGAGTCGCTGAGCAGAGACTGATAGCCAAGTTCCGCACACTCTCGGTTCCGCAAACATTCTCGGTGTTTGCGTGGGTTTCCTCCGGGTGCTCTGGTTTCTTCTCACAGTCCAAAGATGTGCAGGCTACGGGGATTGGGCATGCTAAATTGGCCCTAGTGTCAGGAGATTAGCGAGGCAAATACGTGGGGTTACAGGGATAGGGCCTGGGTGCGATTGTGCTAGATACAAACTCGATGGGCTGAATGGCCTCCTTCTGCACTGATTCTATGAAGTTACTGTGAAAATCCCCTAGTCGCAGCACTGCCAATGTACCTAACTAGCCCATCTTTCGGACTGTGGGAGGAAACCAGAGCTCCCAGAAGAAACCCATGCCAACATGGCGAAAACATGCAGACTCTGCACAGACAGTGACCCAAGCCAGGAATCGAACCCAGGTCCCTGGCGCCGTGAGGCAGAAGTGTCAACCACTGCACCACCTTTATAACTTTTTGTTAGACTTGATCAATCTTGATTAATGCAGAAATAACACCATGACCCAGCTCCTATGCCCAAATAAGGAGTACACAGTGGGGTCAGTTTTGAATTTATTTCTTAAATTGGCCCTTTCACTTACGTACTTTATTTCTAACCAAAAAGCCAATTCAAATTAAGTCCAATCATGGTCCCCACACGAGGGACAAACCAGATCCAAGCTGACAAGGCAAGGATCTTGTTTCCCATCTTGGTTGCGATCAAACAAGATCCAGGCTGACGGAGGAGGCATTGAACATAAGAAACAGGAGCAGGAGTAGGCCATCTAGCCCTTCGAGTCTGCTCCGCCATTCAATAAGATCATGGCTGATCTGAAGTGGATCAGTTCCACCTTCCCTCTTTCTCCCCATAACCCTTAATTCCCTTGCCTACCAAAAACCTATCTACCCGTGACTTAAATATATTTAGTGAGGTAGCCTCCACCACTTCAACGGGCAGAGAGTTCCAGACATTCACCACCCTTTGAGTGAAGAAGTTCCTCCTCAACTCCATTCTAAACTGCACCCCCCCCCTTATCTTGAGGCTGTGCCCTCTAGTCCTGCTGTCCTTTCTGAGCAGGAAGAGTCTCTCTACCTCTACCCTATCCATCCCTTTCATTATCTTATACGTCTCTATAAGATCCCTCCTCATCCTTCTAAACTCCAACGAGTACAGACCCAGCCTATTTAGTCTCTCTCCATAGTCTAACCCCTCATCTCCGGCATCAGCCTAGTGAACCTCCTCTGCACTCCCTCCAAGGCCAAAATATCCTTGCGCAAGTGCGGCAACCAAAACTGCACACAGTACTCCAGCTGTGGCCTCACCAGTGCCCTGTACAGTTGCAGCAAGACCTCCCTGCTTTTATATTCTATCACCCTCGCTATAAAGGCCAGCATCCCATTCGCCTTCTTGATCACCTGCTGCACCTGCAGACTGGGTTTTTGCGACTCATGCACAAGGACTCCCAGGTCCCTCTGCACCGTAGCACGCTGCAGATTTTCGCCCTTTAAATATTAATCCCTCCTTGCACCCCTTCCTGGGTGTGATCTAACGCTTTATCTTAGCCAAAAGGTTGAAATGGCTTTAAAAAAATTGTATCAGGTTAACCTCATTAGCTGCCCTGACCTTCACTCCATCCCAGCCATGACAAATCACGATTGCAGGCACATTCCCAGTGCAATAGGCTCGCCTCCTCACCTGTCTGACCACTGCCAGTAAGCAGAAACATTGTGTTGAGCGACAGCTTGCTGCATAGGAATCTCCTATGGTTCTCACCTATTTCCTCTGCTGTGGCTCGCAGCTTTTCCAATGAGCGGCTGATCAACACCACATTGAGTCCTCTTCTTGCCAGCTGAGAATCAGGAAAAGAAATGCATTAATCGAGTGCCCCACACGTTGGTAAAGACTGGGCAAATTGAGCAGCATGGAGAGATCTGGCTGAAATCGGATAACGCAGTGTTTCAGTAGAAGAAAACGAGGAGTTCTGTGCCCTAGTATGATGCAGAGGCAAATGGATCAGACAGATCTCAGTTACCATCTCTGCTGAAGTTTGTCAGCCAGGACACTGGGGGCATCATGGCTGCACCAAGTATTTTTGGAGTTTCCCATTCTCACTGTCCTGGTTCCTCTCCAGTGGATATCTGAATTAATAAACTCCGAATTGATAAGAACTGGAGGATGGTGATCAACACAGGTGAATAAGGTGTTCATGGAGACACACAGCATGCTTGCATTGAGTATAAAAGTTGGTGAGAATTATATTACAGCTGTAAACATTGGATAGGCCGCATTTTGGAGTATTGCATGCAGTTCTGGTCACCACATTACCAGATGCTTTGCACAGAGTGCAAACAAGGTTCACCAGGATGTTGCCTGGTCTCGAGGGTGTTGACTACGAGGAGAGGTTGGCTTCACAGGAAAAACAGAGGCTGAGGGTCAACTCAGTAGAAGTCTACAAAGTTATGAGAGGCATTGACAAGGTGGATAGTCAGAGTCCCAGGGTGGAAGGGTCAATTACAAGGAGACACAAGTTCAAGGTGAGAGGGGGGAAGTTTAGGGGAGATGTGCAGGGAAAATGTTTCATGCAGAGGTGGGTGGATGCCTGAAACGCACTGCCAGTGGTGGCAGTGGAAGCAGGCACATTGGCAATGTTCAAAGTGTATCTTAATAGGCAATGAATGGGAGGCGATTGGAGAGATGGAAACCGCAAATTGGTGCAGGCATGGTGGACCAAAGGACGTGCTCCTGTGTTATATTATTCTTTAAGAGTGGACCTGTGCCCTCGCAGAACCCAACTCCTTCAAATAAGGACGTAAGAAATAGGAGCAGGAGTAGGCCATCTAGCCCTTCGAGCCTGCCCCGCCATTCAATAAGATCATGGCTGATCTGAAGTGGATCAGTTCCACTTTCCTGCTCTCTCCCCATAACCCTTAATTCCCTTGTCTATCAGAAACCTATCTACCTGTGACTTAAATATATTTAGCGAGGTAGCCTCCACCACTTCAATGGGCAGAGAATTCCAGAAACTCACCACCCTTTGAGTGAAGAAGTTCCTCCTCAGCTCCAATCTGAACTGCTTCCCCCCCCTTATTTTGAGGCTGTGCCCTCTAGTTCTGCTATCCTTTCTAAGCGGGAAGAATCTCTCTACCTCTACCCTATCTAGCCCCTTCAGTATCTTGTATGTCTCTATAAGATTCCCCCCTCAGCCTTCTAAACTCCAACGAGTACAGACCCAGTCTATTCAATCTCTCCTCATAGGCTAACCCCCTCATCTCTGGTATCAGCCTAGTGAACCTCCTCTGCACTCCCTCCAAGGCCAATGTATCCTTCCGCAAACGCGGCAGTCAAAACTGCACACAGTACTCCAGTTGCGGCCTCACCAGTACCCTGTACAGTTGCAACAAGACCTCCCTGCTTTTATATTCTATCCCCCTCGCTATAAAGGCCAACATCCCATTCGCCTTCTTGATCACCTGCTGCACCTGCAGACTGAGTTTTTGCGATTCGTGCACAAGGACCCCCAGGTCCCTCTGCACCGTAGCATACTGCAGCTTTTCACCTTTTGAATAATAATCCCTCCTACTATTATTTCTACCAAAGTGGATAACCTCACATTTGCTAACATTATATTCCATCAGGTCCTCACCCACTCACTCAGCCTATCCAGATCTCTCTGCAGACTTTCCGCACCTTCCACGCAATTTGCTTTTCCATTCATCTTCGTGTCATCAGCAAATTTCGTTACCCTACACTCAGCCCCCTCCTCCAGATCATCTCTGTCTCCTCAGTCACTCAGCCCCCTCCTCCAGATCATCTCTGTAAATGGTAAACAGTTGAGGTCCCAGCGCCAATCCCTGCGGCACTCCACTAGTCACCAACCGCCAACCAGAATATCACCCATTGATACCAACTCTCTGCTTCCTATTAGACAAACAATCCTCTATCCACGCTAACGCCTTATCCCCAACTCTGTGCACCCTAACCTTTTGCAGCAACCTTTTGTGGGGCACCTTATCAAATGCCTTTTAGAAATCTAAAAACACCACATCCACCGGTTCCCCTCCGTCTACCGCACTAGTCACATCCTCATAGAAATCCAATAAATTTGTTAAACACGACTTCTCCTTAACGAATCCGTGCTGTGTCTGCTTGATCAAACCATTCTTTTCTAGGTGCCTTGCTATTTCTTCTTTGATGACGGATTCTAGCATTTTCTCAACTACAGACGTTAAACTAACCGGCCTATAATTCCCTGCCTTTTGTCTGCTACCTTTTTTAAACAGCGGTGTAACATTAGCCGGTTTCCAATCTTCCAGCACTTACCAGGAGTCCAGCGAATTTTGATATATAATTACTAAGGCATCTGCTATCACCTCTGCCATTTCTTTCAGAACTCTGGGACGCATTCCGTCCACTTCTGGGGACAAGTCTACCTTCAGTCCCATTAGTCTATAAAGCACTACCTCTCTAGTGACAGTAATCGCATTAAGGACCTCAACTCCTACCATCCCTCTATCTTTAATATCCGGCAAACTATTCGTGTCCTCCTCCGTGAAGACCGACACAAAAAAACTTATTTAAAGCCTCAGCCATTTCCTCATCACCCACCGCTAAATCCTCCCTCTCGTCCTCCAAGGGTCCAACATTCGCTCTAGCCAGTCTCCTCTTCTTTATATATTTGTAAAAACTTTTACTATCATCTTTTATATTCAGAACTAGTTTAGCTTCATACTCTATCTCTCCTTTCTTTATCACCTTCTTAGTCATTGTTTGTTGTTTTTTAAATCTTTCCCAATCTTCTAATCGCCTACTATTTTTGGCTGCTCTGAACGCATCAGCTTTTAATTTAATACTCTCCTTTATTTCCTTCAAAGGCAGAGAAAAACTTTTGGCATGGGTGGGGGACAGAATTTGTGAAATGCAACAACATTCCAAGGCACTTTTCAGGAACATTATCAGAAGAGAATTTGAAAGCAAGTCAAATACAGGGATATTAGGGGACCAAACGTTTGGTCAAAGAGACAAGTTCAACAGGAGGAGAGCTTTAGAAAGGAAATAGCTGAAGGCATGGCTGCCAATGGCCAGGCAGAGAAAATTCAGCATGTGCAGCAGGCCAGTTGGAAGAGAGAGAGAGTTGCAGAGCAAGAGGTTATAGAAAGAGATAGGAAAGAGGCAAGGTCGTGGAAGAATTTGTGCACAAGATTAAGAGTTTTGAAACTGTAGGATCAGAAACAGCTCAGCAAGCACAGGAGTAAGGGACTTGATGCAAGTTAAGGCACAGGCAGCAGAATTTTAGGATGACCACAAGTTTACAAAGGTGGCAGGTCTGGCAGAAGATCAATGATCCAGTCTGGAGATACCAAAAGCACTAATGCAATGGGCAGCACAGTGGTTAACACTGCTGCCTCACAATGTCAGGGACCCAGGTTCGATTCCGGGCTTGGGTCACTGTCCGTGCGGAGACTGCACATTCTCTCCGTGTCTGCATGGGTTTCCTCCAGGTGCTCCGGTTTTCTCCCACAGTCCAAAGACATGTAGGGGGATTAGTTGTGGGAAACGGGGGTAGAACAGGGAAGAGGGTCTGGGTAAGATAGTCAGAGATTATCTCAGACTCAATGGGCCAAATGGCCTCTCTTCTCCACGGTAGGGATTTGATGAAACGTAAAAAACATTAACTAAATCCATCTCTGTAATGTTCAATTATATTTAAAAAAGTGAATAAAGAGCAGGGTAATGTAATTAATTGGAAAGCTGTGCCAAAGAGCCCACAAAGGCATGATGGCTATAACCATTCTACTAATATTGGCAATATCTCAAGACTAAGAAGGAGATCTACATTACCTCATGAGCGTAGGCTTTTCCAATTCCAGAGGTGGCACCTGTGACAACTGGAAAAAAGTAACTGATTAAAGATTATATTAACGTACAATTACACAAATGAGACAGATTAAGCTGTTCATCGAGCACTCATCCAGAATGCCAAACAAATGGGGCAAATGGGCCTGACTGGCTAAGGCGTTGCCATTGGAGAAAACAATGGAAACCATGGGTTCTTGAGCAAAGATGCCACTTAAGTGATATGTTCCAACAATCAGCTGGCTGAATCAACATGTTCCTCTGACTGTTCATGATAGGTAGCAAGTACAGACTGTATTCAAACCAGCAAGGCCTGGTGGTATTATTAATCCAGAAACTCAGCTAATGTTCTGGGGACCTGGGTTCGAATCCCATCACGACAGATGGTGGAATTGGAATTCAATTTTAAAAACATCTGGAATTAAGAATCTATTGATGATCCATTGTCGAAAAAACCCATCTCGTTCACCAATGTCCATCAGGGAAAGAAATCTGCCATCCTTACCCAGTCTGGCCTACATGTGACTCCAGAGTCACAGCCAATGTGGTTGTTCTTTGGAGCAACTGAATTGGAGGAGTGCTTGTGGCTGCTGAATCTCTGTTTATTCTTTCGCGGTTTTTTTTTCCTTTTCTGGTTCACGGGGAAAATTTTTTTTTAAATTAGCAGAAGTTAGGCATGGGCGCAGTTGGGACCGCGGAATATAAAAAGGTAATAGTAGACTGCAGGCAGCAGAGTGAGCAGGGAACAGAGTGGGAGCTGTAAGGGCTTTGGTTCACCGGACTTAGGCAAAAGCAGGCATCGGCAAGGTAGGTTCTTTTCTGTGTTTGTCTTCTCTTTTCCCCTCTTAGTGTTTGATCTCTAAGGGCAATAAGGTAAATGGCAAGTTCAATTGAGCGACCACTTTGTTGTATTCAGTGCTAGATGTGGGAGTTCCTGAAGACACCTTGTCTCCCGGAGGTCCGCATCTGTGCTAAGTGTATGGAGCTTCAGCTCCTGAAGAACTGGGTTAGGGAGCTAGAGCTGTGGCTCGAAAATCTATTTTTATAAGGGAGAACGAAACAATAATGGGTAGGAACTATAGTCAGGTGGAGACATCAGGGCCTCAGGGTGAGGACAGGTGGCTAACAGTTAGGAAGGGCAAAAATCACAAGAGACATGTTCCAAAGAGGACCCCAGTGGTAGTCTCCCGAAACATCAAGAGAGGGGCGACAAATGAGGGAGGTGATCTTCCAGAAGTAAAACAGGAGGACCAGATCGCCTCAGAGGGAAGGAAGGGGACTAGAAGTGAGATAGTGGTGGGAGATGGGTTAGAGGAATAGATAGGCAGTTCTGTGGACTCCAGGATTGTAGTCTGCCTCCCTGGAGCAGGGGTACAGGATGTCTCAGAGAGAGTAGAAGGAATATTGAAGGGCGAAGGGAATCAAGCAGACGTGATTGTGCATATAGGTGAGAAGGATGTAGGAAGGAAGAGCAGGGGTGAAATATGTAAGCAATTTAGGGAGATGGGTGCTAGACAAAAGAGAAAGGCCTCCAGGGTGGCAATCTCTGGACTGCTATCAGTGCCTAGTGACAGTGGGGTTAGGAATACTGAGATCCTTCAACTGAATGCGTGGCTGAAGCATTGGTGCAAGAAGGACGGTTTTACATTTGTTGATCATTGGGAAGTTTTCGTAAAAGATCGGCACCTGTATAGGAAGAATGGGGAACACTTAAATGGGAAGGGTACAAATATCTTTGTTGGGAGGTTAGCTGGAGTGTTTCAGCAGCATTTAAACTAATGTGGAGGGGGGGTGGGGATGAAACTAATAGCTCAGTAGGCACGGGATTGGGAGCGAGTTGGGTGCCAGGTGAGGTTAGATGAGAAGAGAATCATCCTGGAGAAGGAGAACTGGAGTAGGCCTGTAGGTCTGGAGTGCGTCTGCTTTAATGCGAGGAGCGTAATGGGTAAGACGGACGAACTTAGGGCCTTAACGCTTACACGGAATTTGGATGTGGTTGCAGTGACAGAGACATGGTTAAAAGAAGGGCAGGACTGGCAGCTAAATATTCCTGGGTATAAGTGTTTCAGGCATGACAGAGGAGGCTCAAAAAGAGGTGGGGGAGTAGCGTTGTTAGTTAGGGAGCACATTACAGCGGTGCAGAGAGAGGACAATTTAGAGGAGTGGGGAAATGAGTCGCTGTGGGTGGAGTTTAGAAACAGGAAGGGAGCAATCACTATGCTGGGGGTATACTATAGGTCACCCAATAGCCTGTGAGAAGTGGAAGAAAGTATATGTAAGGATATTCTGGATAGGTGCTGAAAAAATAGGGTTGTTGTAGTGGGAGACTTTAATCTCCCTGGTGTGGATTGGAAGGTGCCTAGGACTGAGGGTCTGGATGAGGAGGAATTTGTTAAATGTGTACTGGAAGGCTCTTTGGAGCAGTATGTAGCTAGCCCGACTAGAAAGGGGGCTATACTGGATCTAGTTCTGGGAAATGAGCCTGGTCAGGTGGTCGGGGTTTCAGTAGGGGAACATGTGGCAAATAGCGACCACAATTCTGTCTACTTCAGGATACTAATGGATAAGGATGAGTGTTGTCTGAAGGGGAGGGTGCTAAATTGGGGGAAGGCTAGCTACAGCTGGATTAGGCAGGAACTGTTAGCCACTGATTGGGAGAGGTTGTTTGAGGGTAAGTCCATGTCTGGCATGTGGGAGTCTTTTAAGGGACAACTGATAAGGTTGCAGGACAGACATGTGCCTGTTAAGAGGGAGGATGGGAAAGGTAGAATTAGAGAGCCGTGGGTAACTAGGGATATTGAGGACTTGATCAGGAAGAAAATAGAGGCATATGTTAGGTCCAGGCAACTGGGAACGGAGAGAGCTTTGGAGGAATACAGAGTAGGAGGGAACTCAAACGGGAGTTAGAAGGGCAAAAAGGGGGCACGAGATGGTCTTGGCAGACAAGATTAAAGAAAATCCAAAGGCATTTTACTCATATGTTAGAAACAAAAGCGTGGTTAGAGAAAAAAAAAAATCGGTCCTCTTAGGGACAGAGGAAGGGAACTATGTTTAGAGCCCGAGGGAATGGGGGAGATCCTGAATGAATACTTTGCGTCAGTATTCACGAAGGAGAGGGACTTGTTGTCTGGAAGTGTCTTGGAGGGAATTGTTGACCTGTTGGAGAAAATATCCATTACAAGGGAGGAAGTGTTAGGGTTTTTAGGTAACACTAAAACTGATAAATCTCCAGGGCCTGATGGCATTTATCCTAGGCTGCTTAGGGAGACAAGAGATGAAATTGCTGAGCCTCTGACGCAAATCTTTGTCTCTTCTTTGGACACAGGTGAGGTCCCAGAGGACTGGAGGATGGCGAACGTGTACTGTTGTTTAAAAAGGATAGTAGGGATAACCTGGGTAATTATAGGCCGGTGAGCTTGACGTCAGTGGTAGGGAAATTGTTAGAGAGGATTCTTAGAGATAGGATGTATACGCATTTAGAACATGGCAATTTGATCAGTGACAGGCAACATGGTTTTGTAAAGGGGAGGTTGTGCCTTGCGAATCTGGTAGAATTTTTTGAGGAGGTGACAAAAACGGTTGACGAAGGATGAGCTGTGGATGTCGTCTATATGGATTTCAGTAAGGCGTTTGACAAAGTCCCTCATGGTAGGTTGATGAAAAAGGTTAAGGCTCATGGGATGCAAGGACAGGTGTCTAGATGGATTGAGAACTGGCTTGGTAACAGGAGACAGAGGGTAGCAGTGGAAGGGTCTTTTTCTAGCTGGAGGTCTGTGACTAGCGGTGTGCTGCAGGGCTCAGTACTGGGACCTCTGCTATTTGCAATATATATATATAAATGATTTGGAAGTGGGAGTAACTGGTGCTATCAGCAAGTTTGCAGATGACACGAAAATGGCTGGACTTGCTGATAGTGATGAGCACCAGGTTTTAGTCCAACCTATTTATTCGATAATATACTCACAAGTTTTCGAGGGGACTGCCTCTTCGTCAGGTGAATGGAGAGTTCTGGCCTCAGACAGAGCATATAAAGCACAGACAGTTTAGAGATTACTGATTTAATCTGACGAAGAGGCAGTCCCCTCGAAAGCTTGTGAGTATATTATCAAATAAATAGGTTGGACTAAAACCTGGTGTTGTCAGACTTTTTACTGTGTTTACGCCAGTCCAACGCCAGCATACCCACATCACGTGATGAACAGTGTCAGACAATACAGCAGGATATAATATAGGCTGGTAAATTGGGTGGAGAAATGGCAGATGGAATTTAATCCAGATAAATGCGAGGTGATGCATTTTGGAAGAAATAACATAGGGGGGAGTTATACAATAAATGGTAGGACTATTAAGAGTATAGAAACACAGAGGGACCTCGGGGTTCAAGTTCACAAGTCCTTGAAGGTGGCAGTACAGGTGGAGAAGGTGGTGAAGAAGGCATATGGTATGCTTGCCTTTATAGGAAGGGGTATAGAATATAAAAGCTGGCATCTAATGTCGCAGTTGTATAGAATGTTGGTTAGACCATGTTTGGAGTACTGCATCCAGTTCTGGTCACCATACTACCGGAAGGACGTGGAGACCCTGGAGAGAGTGCAGAGGAGGTTTACCAGGATGCTGCCTGGTATGGAAGGTCTTAGCTATGAGGAGAAATTGGGCAAATTGGGGCTGTTTTCCCTGGAAAGACAGAGAATGAGGGGAGATCTAATAGAGGTGTATAAGATTATGAAAGGTATAGATAGAGTGAACAGTGGGAAGCTTTTTCCCAGGTTGGATACGAAAATCACGAGGGGCCACTGGCTTAGGGTTAGAGGGGCAAGGTATAATTCAGATGTTAGAGGGAGGTTTTTCACACAGAGGGTTGTGGGAGCCTGGAATGCACTGCCAAGTAGGGTGGTGGAGGCAGGCATGCTAGAGTTGTTTAAGGCTTAACTAGATAGGCATATGAGCAGACTAGAGATGGAGGGATACAAGATTGTTCTAATTAAGGATCAAGAGCCTCAGGACATTCCTGGGAATCAATAGATTCCTAGGGCCATCCAACATATTGTATGGCTCACCTGCCTTACGTTTGAGCTTCTGGGGATCTTCCGTGAATGTCTGTATATGCTGTGTATGTTTATTGATGTCTTTTTTTTACATCCACAGGTGATTTGGTCCGCCTTGTTGGCCAACAAGGGACATACACAGGGTGGGTCGTGCGAGGGCTGCTCTTGGATGTTGCTTTAAGAGTTGCCTAGTGCTTCACGTCGTTAGTGTACGCTTAAAGCAGACCAACTGACAGGCAACACGACAGCTCAGTGACTATCTCTGTTTGCTGCACAGATACATGGACCTGGGTCGGATCTCCCACTTGGTTCAGTGCCTGTGGGAGTTTGCACATTCTCCCGTGCTTGCATGGGTTTTCTCCGGGTGCTCCAGTTTCCTCCCACACCCCAAAAACGTGCTTTTAGGCTGACTGGTGTTAACAAATTGTCCCTAAATTAGACCTCCCTTAATCTGGCACACATATAATTCTCTAAATTTGCACACCTCTATTGTGGAGTCCAAGAGGCGCAGACAAAAGTCGTAGGTAGAAGGAGGATTGGAATGAGGCACTCACTGAATGTTAAAATGGGCAGCGCAGGCTCGTAGGGCCTGTTTCCTGTGCTGTGTTGTTCTTTGACAAAGAATCTCCCACTCCCCAGTCCAAGAATGGAAACCAGAGGAAACTCACACAGATACAGGAAGAATGTCTAGACTCCGCACAGACAGTGATCCAAGCCAGGAATCAAAGCCAGGTCCCTCGCGCTGTGAGGCAGCAGTGTTAATTTGCTGACAATTGCAAGACTTTTTAATTCTGGAGATTTGTTAACTTCAGGAATCAAGATTGAAACAACAGAAGTGATTTGTTTCAATAATTTCTTGAACTTAATTCAACAAGCTACGTGAAAATTATTTCTTTTAGTCTCCCCTTCTTATTGCGAAGCATTTTAGATCAAAATCCTTCAGCCACCTGCCTGGGAAGACCAGCCAAAAGTCCCCGTTCTGATCACTATCCAGAAAGACATCCACTTGTGAGAATCTCCAGCAAGTACAGTGCAGGCTTTGCAGAGTTGTTCCCAGCCAGTGTCCAGCATTCAGATGCATGAAATGCAAATTACATTCAATGCATTTAGCATTTTAAAATTTTAATCTGATGAATTAGCTTCCTTTATCTGATTGCAAGGTTGAAAGAATGCCAAAGTTTGAAATTCCTGACTGAGAAAACTCCACATCGGGGGCCACCCGATGCCACAGTGGGTTAGCACTGCTGCCTCACAGCGCCAGGGAACTGGGTTCAATTCCTGGATTGGGACAGCATCTGTGTGGAGTTTGCATGTTCACCCCATGTCTGCATGGGTTTCCTCCGGGTGCTCTGGTTTCCTCCCACAGTCAGAAAGGCGTGCTGGTTAGGGTGCATTGGCCGTGCTAAATTCTCCCTCAGTGTAACCCGAACAGGTGCCGGAGTGTGGCAACTAGGGGATTTTTACAGTAACTTCACTGCAGTGTTAATGTAAGCCTATTTGTGACACTAACAAATAAAACTTTAAAAATAAACTCCACAAAGAAATGGAGCTTTGATCGTGTACACAGCTGATCACGTGCCACTGTGAGCTAATATTGCAGAGTCAGAGAACAGTAGCCCCTCTCTAACTTTGGAACTTTATGGCTGCCCCCACACAACCACCAGTGGCAGGCTCTTCAGCGTCAGAGGTAACAGAGCAGATCATAATTCTTTTTCAAAAACCATTCCCAATATCCACAATTTCCAACAGCACACTGGAGGCTCCTTCTTCTCTCATTCCCTTCCTCCTCCCCAACCCAAGGGGCATTAGGACCTGGTGGGAAAGAGGAGTTAGAATTCTGTGGCACCTTGCACGATCACAGGATGTCCCAAAGCAGTTTATACCCAATGATGTTCTCACGTTCTGTATAGTGACGGAGGCAATGTGGCGCACCGTATGGTTCAACAATCAGGAATCAGAGAATCCATGAAAGGACAATTGTTATCCAGGACACTGCAGGAAAATTCCCCTGCTCTTCAAATAACATCATGCAACCTTCAATGCCCACCCTAAAGAATAGACAGGGTCTTAAAGTTTAACTTCTCATTCAAATGATGGCCACTCATACAGAGCTGAACTCTTGTACAGCATCTAGGAGTACCAGCATCGATTTTAGTTAATCTTTGAAATAATGTCTTAAGCCACATCACGAGAGACAGAGCCACATGGTTTCTCTCACTGGAACACTGCAGCGCTCCCTAGGCTGAGATAAAATTGGGCATCATTTGCAAGGGAGGCACAAATTTCTGAATAGTTTGCATGTGTCAAGAGGTTCAGCAAAATTGTTAATTCTGTTCCATCAAAGCGACTTCCAAAGTGGAGCTTTGAGAATCAGAACGTCAGAGAATCTCCCCAATACAACCATACCATACACAGGTAGCTGCGCATAACATCAAACTCACACATTCCTTGTTACGTGCTATTCTGTCCTAACTCCTGTGGTGAGTATCAGTGAGCACCTCCCATTCTGGTCACTACTCAGAAACTCTTCCTCAGGCGCCCGGCACGTGCATGCAGATGGTGGTGTGGGAGGGGAGGTATCAGGAGGCCATATTCGGCCTTAGCTATGATGCAGATTCACAGTTTAAGTCTGTGTGCAAGTATCTGCCATGGTGGGAAGCAACTGCAGCAGTGAGCTTACAGCCCACAAAGACAACCAACAGCATGTGAGCAACAGGTAAAGATGCTGTTAACACATATATCTGTACTCTATAGAAAAATAGCCTAAAGTTGGGTAGACTGGATATAGTCAGGCACATTGATAACCCACATTATGGAAACAACTGTGATTTTAGTCACAAACATAGAACATAAAATTCGCTGCTGCTAACAGAGCAATAGTCAGGGACAATAAAGAGATGCCTGTGGTGTAGGAATAACACCAGATGTGTGGTGTGCAGTGAAGCATACACCACATCCTGAAGGAACGTATGAGGTCCAGTTGTAAAAACAAACGGTATACAAGATGTGTTGTTTCTACAATTGAGCATAAAAGGGGAAAAAGGTCACTGAGATAGTCGGGACAGCAGTGATTAAATTGGCAAAAGATTGATTACCGCCGATCTGAACTGGACATGTAACAGTGTTAGGTAAGACGGATGAGTTTACTAATGCACTCTTGTGATAACAGGAGACATTGTTCGATGGGGAGTAGAGGGGATGGAAACTTAGGGCACCTTGAGTCAATAGGGGAATGACAACACATAGATGGGACAGGGACCACCAATTAGGGGGGAACAACACATTGCAAAGCCAATGTGAAAAAAAGTAAAAAATTTGTAAAATTTTGTAAAATTTGTAAAAATTTTGTAATTTGTAAAAAATTGTAAAAAAAAGTATAAAAATGTGCTGCAAATCGATGTAAGGTGCGCCTTTTTTTTGGACACCCGGTCTTGCAAGAACGTTAAATAAAATATCTTGCTCCTTCAGAACTTGATTTGACTAAATTGTTTGACTGTGAGCTGCATTTCTCACACAGCAAAAAGGAGACAAGAAAATTAGAGCAGAAAATAAACCACAACCTTACCAGCCCATTCCCCGTAGGACTTCAGATTCACCCTCCAAAACCTGGCGAGGACATAAAGCCTGATACCAACCAGAATCTCCCAACTGTACTTAACAAGGTAGCAAAGGCATGTCACCATGCCAATCAATGCCAGGGCACCATTCAGTGAAGGGTCTGCAAAAAGCTGCATCGTCAGACAAGGTTCTGAAAGTCCGAAGTCCTCTCTGGTTCTTTGTTGTGGCGTTTTGTACAGGATGAAGTAATCCCTGCCCCTTGCACTGGAGCTAACTGGCTATCTCTAAGTGATTGGCAGGTCAGTTTTTTGATCTCATTTCCTCATTCAAATACATATTTAACCCGAAGCATGTCGCTCTGTACTTTTCGCACATAGCCCACCACCCCATAGAACTGAATCTATTTGATGCAGAGACCTGTTGGAACAAGTCAGTCTGTATTTTATGAACTGATCACACTGACACTTTTTTTGTCAAATTACAATCTAATCTTCCAGTCTATTAGTCAGTGTGATAAAAGTTATCGCTCAATAAATAGCATTCTCACTCTTTTCCAACCCTATTTCAGACATGTCAGTGTGAAGATCGCTATCAAGAGAAGCAAGTCTTCGTTTACAAAGGCTGCCCACAATAAGTAGGCACCACAGCAAAATTACAGATGGAGGGTCACTTCATTCCAAAGGGGATTGGCATTCACCTGCAGCTCAGATCTACTAATGAGGCAGCCACAAGTTGATAACAACACAAAAGAATCAACAATGATAGAAAACGGCAAATGCACCAGTATCAACATATCATTTAAATACAGTAACACAAAAAACATAACAAAATGATAAGCAGCGGGTGTCCGTTGCAAGCTATCTACAACCAGCCGTATGAACGCTCTCTCAGACTTTTGTCAAATTACTATCAATCGTTTTGGGCCAGCCAAATAAACTAAATCAAACTAACGAAGGAACAAATTAATGGGGCAGCTGCCAAAAGGGGGGGAACCGCCCGAAACAAAGGACAAAAGAACAAAGAAAATTACAGCACAGGAACAGGCCATTTGGCCCTCCAAGCCTGCACCAGCCATGCTGCCCATCAGAACTAAAATCCGCTACCCTTCCGGGAACCATATCCCTCTATTCCCATCCTATTTATGTATTTGTCCAGACGCCCATTAAAAGTCACTGTCATATCTGCTTCCCAGCAGCAAGTTCCAGGCATCCACCGCCCTCTGTGTGAAAAATTTGCCTCGTACATCTCCTCTAAACCTTGCCCCTCACACCTTAAACCTACGCACTCTAATTATTGACTCTTCCACCCTGGGAAAAAGCTTCTGACTATTCACTCTGTCCGCACCTCTCATAATCTTGTAGACTTCGATCAGATCGCCCCCTCAACCTCTGTGGTTCCAGTGAGAACAAACCAAGTTTCTCCAACCTCATAGCTAATGTCCTCCACACCAGGCAACATCCTGGTAAATCTTTTCTGTGCCCTCTCCAAAACCTCCACATCCTTCTGGTAGTGTGGCGACCAGAATTGAACACTATATTCCAAGTGCGGCCTAACTAAGGTTCTATAAAACTGCATAATGACTTGCCAATTTTTAAACTCAATGCCTCGGCCAATGAACGCAAGCATGCCATGTGCCTTCTTGACTACCTTCTCCACCTGCATTGCCACTTTCAATGATTTAGCGTGGATAGGGGATTGGCTGTCAAATAGGAGGCAGAGAGTGGGTGTCAATGGGTGCTATTCGGATTGGCAGTTGGTGACTAGTGGAGTGCCCCAGGGATCAGTGCTGGGGCCTCAGCTATTTACCATTTATATAGTTGATCTGGAGGAGGGAGCTGAGTGTAAGGTGTCGAAATTTGCTGATGACACAAAGATAAGTGGAACAGCAAATTGTGCGGAGGGTGTAGAAAGTCTGCAGAGGGATCTTGATAGGCTGAGCGAGTGAGCGAGGACCTGGCAGATGGAATACAATGTTGGCAAGTGTGAGGTTATCCACTTTGGCAGGAATAATAGTAGGAAGGACTACTACTTACAGGGCGAAAAGCTGCAGCATGCTACGGTGCAGAGGGACCTGGGGGTCCTTGTACATGAGTCGCAAAAACCCAGCCTACAGGTGCAGCAGGTGGTCAGGAAGGCAAATAGGATGCTGGCCTTCATAGCGAGGGGGATTGAATATAAAACAGAGGAAGTTCACTAGGCTGATACCGGAGTTGAGGGGGTTGAGCTATGAAGAGACGCTGAATAGACTGGGCTTGTACTCGTTAGAGTTTAGAAGGATAAGGGGGGATCTTATTGAGACATATGAGGTGATGAAAGGGATGGATAGGGTAGAGGTGGAGAGGTTCTTCCCGCTCAGAAAGGACAGCAGGACTAGAGGGCACAGCCTCAAGATAAGGGTGGGGGGGCAGTTTAGAACAGAGTTGAGGAGGAACCTCTTCACTCAAAGGGTGGTGAATCTCTGGAATTCTCTGCCCGTTGAAGTGGTGGAGGCTACCTCGCTAAATATATTTAAGACACGGGTAGATAGGTTTTTGGTAGGCAAGGGAATTAAGGGTTATGGGGAGAAAGCGGAAAGTGGAACTGAGCCACTTCAGATCAGCCATGATCTTATTGAATGGCGGAGCGGGCTCGAAGGGCTAGATGGCCTACTCCTGCTCCTATTTCTTATGTTCTCATCCATACACCCAGATCCCTCTGCCTATCTTGTCCCTCTTAAGGGTTCTGCTATTTACTGTATATTTCCTATCTTTATTAGACCTTCCAAAATGTATTACCTCACATTTGTCCGGATTAAACTCCATCTGCATCTCTCTGCCCAAGCCTCCAATGGATATATATCTTGCTGTATCCTCTGATGGTCCTCATTGCTATCCGCAAATCCACCAACCTTTGTGTCGTCGGCAAACTTATTAATCAAACCAGTTACACTTTCTTCCAAATCATTTATATATATTACAAACTGCAAAGGTCCCAGCACTGATCCCTGAGGAATGCCACTTGTTACAGCCCTCCATTCAGAAACACACCCTTCCATCGCTACCGACTATCATCTATGACGGAGCCAATTCTGTATCCATCTTGGCAGCTCACCTCTGATCCCATGCGACTTCACCTTCTGCACCAGAAGGGACCTTGACAAAGGCCTTAAGTCCATGTAGACAACATCCACTGCCATACCTTTGTCAATCATCTTCATCACTTCCTCGAAAAACTCGATCAACCATAATTCTATCTCCTTCACAATTGCATTGGAACGAGATAGGATCAGGCAGGCTAGGAAGGTGTTTGTCTGGGATAAGGGGAGATACGAAAAAGTCAGGAAGATACTTGGACAAATAAACTGGAAGGAGGCGTTCTTAGGGAAAAGTACCGAAGGAAGGTGGCAGATATTCAAGGAATGTGTGTCTGGAGCTCTGAATGACAACATTCCGATGAGGCCTACTCCTGCTCCTATTTCTTATGTTCTTATGAGACAAGGGGGTTTTGGTAGGTCGCGGGAACCGTGGTGCACAAAGGCTGTGTTGAACCTAGTCAGGAGGAAAGGGAAGGTGTATAAGAGGTTCAGGGAATTAGGAGAGGTTAAAGATCTTGAGGAGTATAAGGACTGTAGGAAGGAACTTAAAAGGGAAATTAGGAGAGCCAGAAGGGGTCATGAGAAGACCTCGGCGGGTAAGATTAAGGAGAATCCCAAGGCCTTCTATAAATATGTGAAAGGTAAAAGGATAAGAAAAGGGATAGGACCTATAAAAGGTGAGGGGGGAAAGGTTTGTGTGGGACCAGAAGAAATGGCAGAGGTGCTTAACGAGTACTTCGCCTCAGTATTCACAGTGGAAGCTGATCTGGGAGATTTTGTTATGGATTTGCAGCAGATGGAAAAGATTGAGTACGTGAATATTAAGGAGGAGGATGTGTTGGAACTTTTGAATTCTATCAAGGTAGATAAGTCGCCTGGACCAGATGGGATGTACCCCAGGATACTGTGGGAGGCGAGGGAAGAGATTGCAGAGCCCCTGGCGATGATCTTTGCGTCTTCAATGGAGACGGGAGAGGTTCCGGAGGATTGGGGGATTGTGGATGTAGTTCCTATTTTCAAGAAAGGGAACAGAGATAGCCCGGGAAATTACCGACCGGTGAGTCTGACCTCAGTAGTTGGTAAGCTGATGGAGAGGCTTCTGAGGGACAAGATTTACGAACACTTGGAGAGGTTTGACATGATCAGGAATAGTCAGCATGGATTTGTCAAGGGCAGGTCGTGCCTTACAAGCCTAGTTGAGTTCTTCGATAATGTGACTGAACACATTGATGAAGGAAGTGCCGTGGACGTAGTGTACATGGACTTCAGCAAGGCGTTTGATAAGGTCCCCCATGCAAGACTTCTTGAGAAGGTGAGAGGGCATGGGATCCAAGGGCCTTTGGCCTTGTGGATCCAGAATTGGCTTGCCTGCAGAAGGCAGAGAGTGGTTGTGGATGGGGCTTTTTCTGAATGGAGGTCAGTCACCAGCGGAGTGCCTCAAGGATCTGTTCTGGGACCCTTGTTGTTTGTCATTTTCAGAAATGACCTGGATGAGGAAGTGGAGGGATGGGTAAGTAAGTTCGCTGATGACACTAAGGTCGGTGGTGTTGTGGATGGTCTGGAAGGATGGCAAAAGTTGCAGCAGGACATAGATAGGATGCAGGACTGGGCGGAGAAGTGGCAGATGGACTTCAACGCGGATAAATGTGTAGTCGTCCATTTTGGCAGAACCAACGGGATGAACGAGTACACTATCAAGGGCAGAAGTCTGAGTAGTGTTGAAGAGCAGAAGGATCTAGGGGTCCGGGTCCACAGGACTCTTAAATCGGCCTTGCAGGTGGAGGAGGCGGTCAAGAAGGCGTATGGTGTACTGGCCTTCATTAATCGAGGGATTGAGTTTAGGAGTCGGGAGGTAATGCTGCAACTTTATAAGACCCTTGTCAGGCCTCATTTAGAGTATTGTGCGCAGTTCTGGTCGCCTCACTATAGGAAAGATGTAGAAGCTATTGAGAGGGTACAGAGGAGATTTACAAGGATGTTGCCTGGACTGGGAGGCATGCCTTATGAAGTTAGGTTGAGGGAGCTGGGACTCTTTTCCCTGGAGAGACGAAGGTTGAGAGGCGACCTGATAGAAGTTTACAAAATGTTGAGAGGAATAGATAGGGTGGACTCTCAGAGGCTATTTCCCCGGGTTGAAATGGTTGCTACGAGAGGACACAGATTTAAGGTGCAAGGAGGGAAGTTCAGAAGTGATGTTAGGGGTAAGTTTTTCACTCAGAGGGTGGTGAGTGAATGGAATCGGCTGCCGTCAGTGGTGGTGGAGGCGAACTCGCTGGGGTCTTTTAAAAGACTTCTGGATGAGTATATGGGGTTTAATGAGATTGAGGGTTATAGATAGGTCTGTAGGTTGGTAGGTGTTAATGTGATCGGCGCAACTCGTGGGCCGAAGGGCCTGTTTGTGCTGTAGTGTTCTATGTTCTAACTTCGTGAGACATGACCTCCCCTTCACAAAACTATACTGCCTCTCACTAATACATCTACTTATTTCCAAGTGGGAGTAAATCCTGTTTCGAAGAAACCTCTTCCATAATTTCCCTATCACTGACATAAGGCTCACCAGTCTGTAATTACCTGGATTATTCTTGCTATCCTCCTTAAACAAAGGAACAACATTGGCTATTCTCCAGTCCTCTGGGACCTCCCCTGTAGCCAGTGAGGATACAAAGATTTCTCTCAAGGCCCCAACAATTTCCTCCCTTGTCTCAGTATTTTGGGGTATATCCCATCAGGCCCTGGGGACTTGTCTACCTTAATGTTTCTCAAGATCTCAGCATGACTCAAACCATCTACACACCCTTTCCCAGATGCATCATTCACCAAGTCCTTCTCTTTGGTGAATACTGACACAAAGTATTCATTTAATACCTCATCCATTTTCTCTGGCTCCACACATACATTCCCTCCCCTGTCCTTGAGTGGGCCAACTCTCTCCCTGGCTATCCTCTTGCTCTTTATGTATGTATAAAAAGCCTTGGAATTTTCCTTAATCCTGCTGGACAATGATTTTTTGTGACACCTTTTAGCCCTCCTTACTTAAGTTTCTTTCTATTTTCCTTGTATTCCACACTTGCTTCCTGTGTTCCCACCTCCTATCTTTGACAAATCCTTCCTTTTTCTCTTTGACTAGGCTCACAATATCTCTCATTATCCAAGGTTCCCAAAACTTGCCATACTTATCCTTCATCCTCATTGGAATGTGCCAATCCTCAATCCCCATCAACTGACACTTGAAAGCTTCTCACATGCCAGATGTTGATTTGCCCTCAGACATCTGCCCCCAATCTACATTCTTCTGTTGCTGCCTAATATTGTTGTCATTAGCCTTCCCCTAGTTTAGCACCTTAACTTGAGGACTACACTTTTCTTTATCCATCAATACCTTAAAGCTTACTGAATTGTGGTCACTGTTCCTTACTGAAACATCAACCATCTGGCTGGTCTCATTCCCAATACCAGGTTCAGTATGGCCCCTTCCCTATTTGGACTATCCACATACTGTTTTATGAAGCTCTCCTGGATGCTCCTTACAAACTCTGCCCCATCCATGCCCCTAGCATTGTGACTCCGAATCAATATAGGGGCAATTAAAATCTCCCACCAACCCTGTTACTTTTATACCTTGCCAAAATCTGCTTACATATCTGTTCCTCTATCTTCCACTGGCTGTTGGGCAGCCAATAATAAACCCCCAACATTGTAACTACCACCCTTCCTATTTCTGAGCTCTACCCATATTGCCACACTCTATGAGTCCTCCAAGTAACCTCCCACAGTACAGCTGTGATATTCTTCTTAACCAGTAGTGCAATTCTCCCATCCCTTTTACATCCCCCTTTACCCCGCCTGAAACATCTGCATCCTGGAATGTTTAGCTGCCAATCCTGTCCTTCCCTTCAACACATCAGAAATAGAAAGGAAACTTCAAAACTTCAAATCAAAATAAGATTAAAAGGGGACAATAATGCACCCCAGCCCCTGCAGTGCCCAGTGAGCACAGAGATGCTAACAGTGCCCTTGGACACTGCATGCTCCCTTCCTGGACTTTTTTGGCAAAGCAAGTAAACTAAATGTAATTAAGGGACAAATTAAAAAGGGGTAGCTCCCAAAAAAGGGAACCACGCAACACAAAGAACAAAGTAGAAAGGAAACTTAAAACTTTAAACTAAAATGTGACTGAAGGGGTCTATAATACATCCCAGCCCCTGTGGTGCCCAGCAGGCATGGAAGGTGTTAACAGTGCCCTTGGACACTGCATGCTCCCTCTCGAGGGACACCCAGCCACAGTAATTACTACCCTGATCTGTGCATCAGTTTATTAAATCAGTATGCTCAATGAATAGCATTCTCACTCTTTGTTGTTTCCAACCCCACCTGAAGACAATTTGAGGTATGACAGACTCACGTTAGGGGGGCTCTTTCAGGTCAAACCAAGTAGACAAACTCAAATTACGTTAGGACAAAGTAAAAGGGGCAGCTCCCCAAAAGATCAGGGGGAACAGCCTGAACAAAAACAAAAAGGACAAAGGAAACTTAAGACTCATCAAATCAAAATGTGATTGTCAAGACTCACATTAGGTCCCTACTGCTGACTCAAACAATATATTTCTTTTGCTGATGAGAGGTCAGCTTCCTGCTGATTGGTGCACAATGCACTGATACTTATGCAGCTAATGATGTCTCTGTTAATTGAATCTATAAGTGGGCACTGGGTCACTCCAGTGTCAGCAATCCAAATTAAAGAAGTCTAATTAAAGTGCCCCCTTTTTAAGAGACTATAACTAATACAGAAATCATATAAAAGATATGAAGCAGCTCAATGATGTTTGTCAGGACTGCAGTATAATCTCCAACCCAAATCCCCAATACTACGGTGGGCTTCACAGAGGTACAGTGGTTAGTGCTGCTGGCCGGGTCCCAGGTTCGATTCCTGGCTTGAGTCCCTGTCTGTTGTGACTGCACATTCTCCCCGGGTCTGTGTGGGCTTCATAGAATCATAGACTATTCGGCGTATCGAGTCTGTACCGACCACAATTCCACCCAGACCCTATTCCCTCAACCCTACGCATTTACCCTGCTTATCCCCCTGACACATGGGTCAATTTACCATAGTAAGAAGTCTCACAACAGCAGGTCAATTTACCATGGCCAGTCAACCTGCAATCTGCACATCTTCAGACTGTGGGAGAAAACCGAACGGTGGCGGGGTGGGGGTATGGGAATGGGGGAGGGGGAGTGGAAGGGCAGGGGTGTGCGGGGGGGGGGGTGGAGCAGGCTTGCAGGGCCAAATGGCCTACTGCTTCTAGTTTCTGTTTCTAAAATGATCCATATCTACCATCAGAAAGAAAATTGGTGCCAACTGCATACACAGGACATGCTGACCTGTTCATTCTTGCCTCGTGATCATACACTACTGCAGTGAGAAGTTACCCAGAGAGAAAAGGGGGCTAAAAAAAGGTCACACAATCTTTGAAGATCATTTTTAGAGACTCATTTTTCAACACTGTGCAGCCCACCAATGTTTAACCCACATCTAACTCAGGGCTGAGAATGAAATCCCTCTAAGTCGGTCCACCTCATGTCCAATGAGGGGCATACATGCGATGGGTCGTACTGGGGCTGCTCTTGGTTGCTCGAGATTGGCCTAGTGCTTCATGTCGTTAGTGTGTGCCTAAACTGGACAAGATACTGCGCAAGACGACAGCTCAGTGCCTATCGCTGATTGCTGTGCAGACACATGGATTTGGGCCGGTGTCTGTGAGAGTTTGCGCATTCTCCCCGTGCTTGCGTGGGTTTTCTCCGGGTGCTCCGGTTTCCTCCCACACCCCAAAAATGTGCTGTTAGGCTGACTGGCAGGAATAAATTGTCCCTAAATCAGTTTCCCTCAATCTGGATGACCATAAAACATTAGATACGGGTCATGGATAGAGAGGTGGACTAGTGGTGTTGAGATGGCGGCGTGGGCTTGTTGGGCCAAAGGGCCTGTTTCCCGGGCTGATTTTGTTCTTTGCTCTAAGTCCCATTATGTTATTCATGTTTTTACAAAAACCTTGGATTAATTGAATAGAAGCACCAAATTAATACAACTCAAAAAAAATCAGGAAGTACTGAAATTCAGCTGCTGAATGCCGGATCCTAAACTTAATGTTGGAATTTAATGTTGGCAAGTGTGAGGTGGTCCACTTTGGTAGAAAGAATGGTAGGAAGGACTATTACCTATGTGGAGAAAAACTGCAGCAGGCGACGGTGCAGAGGGACCTCGGGGTCCTTGTTCATGAGTCGCAAAAACCCAGCTTGCAGGTGCAGCAGGTGGTCAGGAAAGCGAATGGGATGCTGGCCTTCATAGCGAGGGGGATTGAATATAAAAGTAGGGAGGTCTTGCTGCAGCTGTATAGGGCATTGGTGAGGCCGCAGCTGGAGTACTGTGTGCAGTTTTGGGCGCCGCACCTGCGCAAAGATATTTTGGCCTTGGAGGGAGTGCAGAGGAGGTTTACTAGGCTGATGCCGGAGTTGAGGGGGTTGAGCTATGAGGAGAGGCTGAATAAACTGGGCTTGTACTCGTTAGAGTTTAGAAGAATGAGGGGAGATCTCATTGAGACGTATAAGATGATGAATGGGATGGATAGGATAGAGGTGGAGAGACTCTTCCCGCTCAGAAAAGACAGTAGGACTAGGGGGCACAGCCTCAAGATAAAAGGGGGGCGGTTTAGAACGGAGTTGAGGAGGAACTTCTTCACTCAAAGGGTGGTGAATCTCTGGAATTCTCTGCCCGTTGAAGTGGTGGAGGCTGCCTCGCTAAATATTTTTAAGAAGTGGGTTGATGGGTTTTTGGTAGGAGAGGGTGGGAAAGTGGAACTGAGCAGTGACAGATCAGCCATGATCTTACTGAATGGCGGGGCAGGCTCGAAGGGCTGGATGGCCTACTCCTGCTCCTATTTCTTATGTTCTTAAATCTCCGCCTCGGGCCACAAGAGTTGGAGACGCAGCGTCCTCAGGTGAGACCCAGCAGGGGTTTTGAAGTCGACATCTTTGAACCACCCGAGGTTTGTCCAAAAGAGCTCGCCGTGGACGCGTGCGCGTCAGTTGTCGCGAATCGTGGGCGCATGCGCCTGGATTGTCACAAGCCGTGCGCGCATTCGCGTCGATTGCCCTGAGCTGCGGCGCATGCGCACCGTCGGAGCCGCCGGGTACAATCGGCCTCCTTGTTCCGAGCCGGTCGGATTTTTTAAAAAAACCGTCAACAGCAGAACTTGGCGTTTTTTTAAATCGAATACTCGTTTCCATCGCCTTTCTTTTTAAATCTCGGGGAGCTCCTGGAAGAGATGAACAATAAATTCCAAGCGTGAGTCGACCATCAGTTTATTTTTTCCCCCCTCTCCTTCTTCCCGGAGGCGGTTGGCGGCTCCAGCAGACGTCCGGAGGTCCCGCCCCCCGTGGCGCCGCTGGCTGGCGGCTTGGCACGAGGGCGGGATGAGGGACCGTCCGCTGATTGGCCGGCCCGCACGTCAATCAAAAGCAAGGTTGTTCGCCGTCTGTCTGCCGGCTTGCGTCAGGTTTGGTTGAGGCGCAACAGGTGGTTCAAGGGTCGTTTCTGTCGACTCTTCCCAAACGGTCCCTGATGAGAGTCCCAGAGACATTAACTCCGCTTCTCCCTCTCCAGAAATGCTGCAGAGTTTCATAGAGTCCCTACAGTGCAGAAGGAGACTATTTGGCCCATCGAGTCTGCACCGACCACAATCCCACCCAGGCCTTACCCCCATATCCCTACACATTTACCCGCTAATCCCTCTAATCTACGCATCTCAGGGCTTTAAGGAGCAATTTTTTTTAGTATGGCCAATCAACCTAGCCTCCACATCTTTGGACTGTGGGAGGAAACTGGAGCACCCAGAGGAAACCCATGCAGACACGAGGAGAATGTGCAAACTCCAAAACTTGGTGTTGTCAGACTTTTTACTGTGCAAACTCCACACAGGCAGTGACCCAAGCTGGGAATCGAACCCAGGTCCCTGGACCTGTGAAGCAGTCGCTTATCTGGCATTTTCTGTTTTTAATTTCAGATTTTCAACACCAGTGTCATAAGTAGATTTACATTAACACTGCAGTGAAGTTACTGAGAAAACCTAGTGGCTACACTCTGGCACCTGATGCACTGAGGGAGAATTTTTAGCATGGGGCCCAATGCACCTAATCTTTCAGACTGGGAGGAAACCAGACCGCCCAAAGGAAGTCCACACAGAGATGGGAGAATGTGCAGACTCCACACAGTCACCCAAGGTGAGGATCAAACCCAGGTTCCTGGCCACTATTATACAAGATATGTTATGACGTGGCACAGTGGTTAACGCTGTTGCCTCATAGCATCAGGGACCCGGGTTTGATTCCAGCCTTGGGTGACTGTCTATGTGGAGTTTGCATGTTCTCTCCCGTTCTGCTTTGTTTTCTCTAGGTGCTCCGGTTTTCTCCCCACAGTCCAAAGATGTGCGGGTTAGGTAGATTGGCCATGCTAAATTGCTCCTTACTGTCAGGGAAATTAGTGGGGTAAATACATGGGGTTATGCGCGTGGGGCCTAGGTGAGATTGTTGGTGCAAGCTCAATGGGCTGAATGGCCTTCTTCACTATAGGGATTCTATGATCTGTGGTATTTTGCTTTTTATTAGAGGATATTCTAGTTTATACTGTGGCACAGTGGTTAGCACTGCTTCCTTACAATGCCAGGGACCCAGGTTGATTCCTGGCTTGGGTCACTGTCTGTGCAAAGTTTGCATGTTCTCCCCATGTCTGTGTGGGTTCCCCCAGGTTCTCCAGTTTCCTCCAGCTCCAAAGATGTGTAGGTTAGGTGGTAAATGTGTGGTGTTATGGGGATAGGTTGGAGAGAAGGGCCTGTGTTGTAGACTTGATGGGCCAGATATCCTCTTTCTGCGCTATAGGAGTTCTATGCTTCTAATGTCAAATCCTTTCCTCACCAGCTGTCTACATACATACATACCATTTTGCCCCAGGCAAAAAATAGGATTTCCGATTCTCTTTCTACACAGGGATTCTGTGGGTGTGTGAGTGAGTGTTGGCAGGCTGTTCAATTGTGGGGACATAGGAGCAGGAGTAGGCCATTCAGCCCATTGAGTATGATCAACTATGCGATACAATCATGGCTCATCAACCACCCCTCTACTATCCCCGTATCCCATGGATTTTCTTGTCTCCCCTCCCAGATTATTAAGGGTTATAGAACCAAGGTGGGAAGATGGAGTTCAGCTGCAACAATGCTGAAAAATGGAATAAGTTGGAATGGCTGAATGACCTCCTCTTACTCCAATGGCCCTGAATTGATGTCCACACACTACACACTTCTTAATGGGTGATGACTTGGTCTGATCTGGTACTTGCCAAATATTCTCCCCTCTGTAGTTCCGTTGGAATGTCATTAATATCCTCAGTACTTTTGATGAGGGATAATCAGCTAGTGCTCCCCACTTGCAAGTTGTCAAGAAATCTTAAGTTGTAGGGACAGGGCCCCATCAACAAGGACAGTTGTAATGGCATTTGGAGGTTGGACAGAGGCATGAGGGAGGGTTTGAGCAGCAGACACAGCAAACAGATGTAAGGTCATTAAAAATTCTTTAAAAAGTCATAGGTAAAATTGGAAAGTAGTTAAGATACCAATCTCAATGTGGGATGTGTTGACACTTGAACATAACTGAGTGATACATTGATGCAGAGATGTGGAGAACATTCAAAGTCCTGAGTCAATAGATTTGCACACGGTGACACCAATGTGAGACAAAACTCCTGACTTGTAGTTATTGTTGTGCAGACAAATATAATGATTCCTCCCACCACTGGAATACTGCGGTTGTGTGTACTATGAACCAGTTATCTTTTGCAGCTATCAGTTCCGGTGGTACAGTGGTTAGCACTGTTGCCTCACAGAGACCTGGGTTCAGTTCCTAGCTCGGGTCACCAAGTGGAGTTTGCACATTCTCCCCGTGTCTGCATGGATTTCCTCTGGGTGCTCTGGTTTCCTCCCACAGCCCAAATGCACCTAACTTGTGCAGGTTAGGTGCATTGGTCATTCTAAATTGCCACTTAGTGTCCGGGATGCGTAGGTGAGAGGGATTAGCAAGGTAAATATAAGGAGTTATGGGGATAGGGCCAGGTGAGATTGTTGTCAGTACAGATTTGACAGGCAGAATGGCCTCCTTCTGCAATATAAGATTTCTATGATTCTATGAAAAGCAGCAGCACCCACAGCAGGACAAGGCAGTGGGTGAACGGGAACATTTCAAATCACACGTTATTTTGAGTTGGATATATCTTGCCATGAGCTCACAGTCACTGGGTCAAAGTCCGGGGACACTCAACCTAACACTAGTGTGGGGGCACATTTGATACATAGACTACTGAGATACGAGACAAGCTTCACACTGACTCAATGACTCTGACTCAGAAGTTGTGGGTTTGAGTTCTAATCCAGAGACTTCACAAAATGTAGGCTGGCAGTGCTGTGCTGAAGTGTGTGGGCCCAGTGCTTATGGAAGTGTTGTGTTTGGGTTAAGACATTAAACTGAAGTTGTGTCAGTCCCCTCGGGTGAACAGAAATTCTGATGTCCTCAGCAATGTTCATCCTTCAACAAACAATAATTTGTATTTAACCTTGCAAAATGTCCCAAGACTTGTGACAGAAAGCACAAGCCTGCTCCACCATTTAGTGCGATCATGCTGATCCTCTATCTCAATGCCATAACTCCAGTGCTCTCCCCATACCACTTGATACCTTTAGAATTTAGAAATCTTATCTATTTCCCTTTGGCTCCGCATCTCCTGTGCTAGAGGACTCCACAATTTCACCACTCTCTCTCTGAATGAAGAAATTGCTCTTTATCTCCATCCTAAATGGTCTACCCTGGATCTTGAAACTGTGACCCCCTTGTTCTAGACCCTCCAGCCATGGAAAATAACATCCTGTGTCCAGTCTGTTCAACCGTGTCAGAATTTTATACATTTCAATGAGATTCCCTCTTATTCTTCTGTACTCCAGTGAATAAGGTCCCGTTGACTCAACTGTCCTCCTATGACAATCCTGCCATCCCTGGTATGACTGTTGAACCTTCGCTGCACTCCCTCTATGGCAAGAAGATCCTTTCTTAGATAAGGAAACCAAAACTGCACACAAACTCCAGAGCTTCGTACAGCTGCAGTAAGACATCCTTTGCTCCTGTACTCTTGCAATGAAGGTCAATATGCCATTTTTCTTCCAAATGGCTTGCTGTTCTTGCATGCTTGCTTTCAGTGACTGGTGCAGGGACATCCAGATCCCAGTGTACACAACTGAAACAATTTGGCACCATGTCACTCAAAAGCTTGATACTAGCTGGGTAAAGAAATGAAAGGTTATTGGCAGAGATTGTTGAAAATGAAACCCAACCACATTGGCCATGATCTTATCATACAGCGAAGCAAACCCTGGGCTGATTGGCCATGTAGTTTTGTTTGTCACTAAAACTGGCCTTTTGTCACAGCTAGACATAATCCTGCACCTCATGCTTCAAATACGTATCCGATTTTCTCCTCTGAAAACACAATGGCGTTTGTCTCAGCCACTCCCTGTGACAAAACATTCCACAATCCAGCTACTCTCCACGAAATTTCTACCATCATAGTTCAGTTTTGAATTGGTCATTCCTTGTTATTGACTCTCCAACTTATCCGCCCTATCAAAAGTTATCATTTCATCGGCCTATATTAAATCTTCCAGCTTGTCCTGTTCTGGTGGATCTGAGACTGTCATTTCCTATCCCTGGTATTACCCTGGTGGATCAACCTGTACATTCTGTATGGCTTTGGAGCCCCTTCTATAATGGGGCATGAGAACTACTTACATTACTTTACAAATTTGTACAAATTGTATCATTAATTTAGTTCTCTTGTACTCTGTGCCCCTGTTTGTAAAGATCAGAATGTCTTTGGACATTTTACTGACTTCATGTAACTCCATTCATACTTTGAAAAAATGAGATGTTTGAACCCCTAACTGATTCTGTTAATCCACACCCTTCGTTATCTTTATCTTAAGTGTAATCCAAGTATTTTACTAGCATCATCTACTTAAAGTATTGACCAAGACTTGATTTCATAGATTTCTGCAACTTTTGCTACCTTGCCCAACTCCTTCCTCATCTAAACAGTGAGTATCGGCACTTGAGGCATCATGACTAAGCCTACCATTAAACTATCGTTATCTGATATGCAATGACTTGTATGGATAATGGATAGGAGAATAGTTTGTAGCACTGGAATAAGGGAGAAGGCTGGATAGAATCAGCTCAAGGTTCCTGTGCCAGATCACCATTCGGGAATGCTACTAGAAGGTATGCATACAGACAGATCAGACTCTAGATGAAAGTGGATGCTGGAATCTGAAACAAAAGCAGAAAATGCTGGAAAATCTCAGCAGCTCAGACAGCATCTGTGGAGAGAGAATAGAGCCAACATTTCGTAGTTGGGATGATCCTGGATCGAACTTGGTTGTGAAATTCCACAAAGTTAAATAGCCCAGTTCCTTTACAGGCTCGTATAACTGAGAGATCTCAGGTAGAAGTCAGTGGTCATGGACTTGATTTGATTTATTATTGTCATGTGTGTTGGTGTGCAGTGAAAAGTATTGTTTCTTGCGCACTATACAGACAAAGTATATCGTTCATAGAGAAGAAAAGGAGAGAGTGCAGAATGTAGTGCTACAGTCATAGCTGGAGTGTAGAGAAAGATCAACTTAATACGAGGTAGGTCCATTCAAACGTCTGATGGGCAGCAGGAAAGAAGGTGTTCTTGAGTCAATTGGTGTGTGACCTCAGACTTTAATATCTTTATCCCAAGGGAAGAAAGTGGAAGGGAGAATGTCTGGGCTGCGTGGGGTCCTTAATTATGCTGGCTGCTTTTCCAAGGCAGTGGGAAGTGTAGACAGAGTCAATGGAGGCTGATTTATATGATGGACTGGGCTTCGTTCACGATCTTTTGTAGTTTCTTGTGGTCTTGGCCGAGCAGGAGCCATACCAGGCTGTGATGCAACCAGAAAGCGTGCTTTCTATGGAGAATCTGTAAAGATTGGTGAGAGTAGTAGCGGACATGCCAGATTTCTTTAGCCTCCTGAGAAAGTAGAGGCGTTGGTGGGATTTCTTGACTCTCGTGTCGGTGTGGGTGGGCCCAGGACAGGTTGTTGGTGATCCGGACACCTCAAAACTTGAAGATCTCGATCATTTCCACTCCATCCCCATTGACATAGACAGGGGCATGTCCTCTGCTTCGCTTTCTGAAGTCGAACTATATTGCACAAGAAAACGAATGCCTTTATGAAAGAGAGACAGTAAGATGCCAATTAAATGCAATTGTTTTCTTTATTCACAGCAACCTCCATATATAGAATGCTTTTCACAGCAAAAAAATCCCTAAGTGCCTCAGGAGTGTATTCAAGACAACATGTGATGCTGAACCATGTGTATGTTCTGTCTTTGTAGCCTGAAAGATGATGATAGTGGAGACCATGAACATAGTGAGGAAAGTGAGGCATTGAAAGAGAAAGAAGCAGAAATATGTGACCAGGAAAAGACACCAAACACAGCTAAACGAAAGGTAATCATTGACATTTCTTTTAATCAGTCTTGTTTTGATTTATTGATTTGACTTATTATTGCCACATGGATACAGTGAAAAGTATTGTTTCTTGCGTGCTATACAGACAAAGCATACTGTACATAGAGAAGGGAAGGAGAGAGAGCAAAATGTAGTGTTCAAAGGATACAGTGGGATTATTGTTTACAGACTGGCAAAATTACCAAGCAGAGTTCTCTCTGGTAACGCTGAATCCTGGATTTTGACTATTAAATGTGCAGGCCAGGTTTATACCTGCAATTCTGAAGCTGTCCAGTTAAATGGGAGAATCTGCTGGCCCCATTTTCCTGAAGTTGCAGATATTGCTCCAATGAACAGTTTTAGGAGCTGGTTAGCAGGATGTAATGTTGGTACATGGACAAGTGAAAAGCTTTCCTCTGTGTAAACATTGACTCTACAGTGAATGTATTCAAGGCGTTCCTGTAGCACTTTACTTCACAATCAACATCAATAACCTATTGTAGTTCTAGTATGAGATGTTAATCTGAGGCCTTATCAGTTCACGTGTAACAGTTGGCACGTATTGAAGAAGATAGTGCCGCAGTTAGCACTGCGGCCTCTCAGCGCCAGGGACCTGGGTTCAATTCCGGCCTTGGGTGACTGTCTGTGTGGAATTTGCATGTTCTCCTTGTGTCTTCGTGGGTTTCCACTCACAGTCCAAAGATGTGCAGATTAGGTGGATTGGCCATGGTAAATTGCTCTTTTGTGTCCTGAAAGTTAGGGGGATTAGGGAGGTAACTACATGGGGTTATGAGGATCAGGTTTGGGTGGGATGCTCTGTCGGTGAATTTGTGTGGACTCGATGGGCAGAATGATCTTCTGCACTATAGAGATTCTTTAATTCTTCTAAGAGCAGAAAATCACATCCATTCTTTTCTACCAGTAGCTTAGACCAGCGATGGACAACCTAAGCTCGTGAGCAGGCCACATGACTGACCCTCCTTCATCTCAATGGCTGCAAAACTGAAATCGGGCTTGTTCACTAACCATGGCCCCATGAATAAGATTAATTACATTTAATACACGCCGAATATTTCCATAACGAGTTATAGAAAATGCTTCATCATTCATGTATTAAAGAACTGACATCAGCAAAATAAATATTTACACTTGATTGGATACATAGGGAGCTCACAACTCACAGTCAATGTTGTGAGCAATCAGCACACATCTTACTTTACTGTGATTAGCACTGCTGCCTCATAGTGCCAGAGTCCCAGGTTCGACCCCAGGCTTGGGTCACTGTGGGTGTCTGCATGTTCTCCCTGTGTCTGCGTGGGTTTCCTCCAGGTGTTCTGGTTTCCTCCCACAGTCTGAAAGACATGCTGGTTAAGGTGCATTGGCCATGCTAAATTCTCCCTCAGTGTACCCAAACAGGCGCCAGGATGTGGCGCCTATGGGTTTTCACAATAACCTCAATGTAGTGTTAATGTAAGCCTACTTGGGACAATGATAAATAAACTTTTGTACTTTTCGTGGTTTTATCTTCAGCCATTGCGATAGGGAAAAAAAAGCTATGCAATGGAAACCAGTGGAATGTGGCAATGCTGCACGTGGTCAACTGTCAACAAAATGTCTCATGGGTTGCACTAAGAACCCTGGTGTGGTTCCCTGGACCACTATTGGCTCAGATCACAGATGATATGCTTCAAAAAATATCATTCACCCATTCCAGTTCCATATTCCAAAGTACCCTTGACTAGCAAAAATGTATTGATCTTGCATTTAAAAATCATTACTTGAGCTTGTACTTTCTTTGTGTGGGAGAGAGTTATATTCTTCTATTACCCTTTGCGTGAAGAAATGGTTCCTAATGGTGCTCCTAAATGGCTCAGTTTTGTTATACCCATGTCCCACGCTCCCCACCAGTGGGAAATATTTCTGTCTATTAAAATTCTGTTTCATTTAAAATAGTAAAAACCTCAAATAAATTAACCCATCAACTTTCTCTTTTTCCAAGGAATACGAGTTTAGTTTGTGCAAACTCTCCTCATGAGATAACTCCCAGAGCCTTCGGAATTCCTGTGCCCCGGTCAATCTTCCTATACTGCCAAAGTTTAGTGAAACACTTTGTGACCTCCTAATAAGTAAAGTAAAAATAAAGTTTATTTACTAGTCCCAACTAAGGCTTATATTAACACTGCAATGAAGTTACTGTGAAATTCCCCTAGTCGCCACACTCTGGTGCCTGTTCGGATCAATGCATCCTAACCAGCACGTCTTTCAGAATGTGGGAGGAAACCGGAGCACCCAGAGGAAACTCACGCAGACACAGGAAGGAAGCACAAACTCCACACAGACAGTGACCCAAGCTGGGAATCGAACCCGGGTCCCTGGCACTGTGAGGCAGCAGTGCTAACCACTGTTAAACTGCTCATTAGGTGCATTGCCCATGCTAAATTCTCCCTTGGTGTATCCGAACAGGTGCTGGAGTGTGGCGAGGAGATTTTCACAGTAACTTCATTGCCGTGTTAATGTAAGCCTACTTGTGACACAAATGAATAAACTTTAAACTTGGACTTTTCTTTGCTTGGAGGTTGGGTACATCAGAGAAAGCCACCTCACTTGCCTTATGGTACAAGTGCAGTTGAGAAATGAAAAGCACCAACCCTACGTCCAACCCATTCATCACGAGGGTAGGTGATGTTATGAGGTCTAAAGTTAAGGAGAGGGTACAGGTAAGGGAAGAGGCCGAGGATGTCCCAATAATAGAGGGAGTAGGGGGCGTGAGTATAGTTGGTGGCGTTACGGCAAATAGGGTCCAGGTGAAGGCTGGGATGAAGGCACTTTATCTGAATGCACGAAGCATTCGGAATAAAGTGGATGAGCTGGTGGCGCAGATCGACACAAATGGATACGATCTGGTGGCCATTACAGAGACGTGGCTGCAGGGTGACAGGGACTGGGAGCTGAATGTACAGGGCTATCAAGTGTTTAGGAAGGATAGGCAGGAGGGAAAAGGGGGGGGCGTAGCTCTGCTGATTAAGGATAGCATCAAGGTGGTAGCAAGGGATGATATTGGATCCAAGGAGCAGAACGTGGAATCGTTGTGGGTGGAGATTAGGAACAGCAAAGGGAGGAAGACGCTGGTGGGTGTCGTCTATAGGCCCCCGAATAATGATCTGGAGGTGGGGCGGGCTGTTAACGCGCAAATAAGTGCGGCGTGCAGGAATGGGACGGCCGTAGTTATGGGGGATTTCAATCTGCATATTGATTGGTCGACCCATGTTGGACGCGGGGGGCTCGAGGAAGAGTTCTTGGAATGCTGCCGGGATAGTTTCCTCGAACAGTGTGTGTTGGAGCCGACGAGGGAGCGAGCTATCTTGGATCTGGTGCTATGTAATGAGGCGGGTAGAATTAGGGACCTTGTGGTGAAGGATCCTCTTGGGGAGAGTGATCATTGTATGGTGGAGTTTCTGGTGCAGATGGAGGAGGAGAAAGTGGGTTCCTGGACACGCGTCCTTTGTTTGAATAGAGGGGAGTACGGTAGGATGAGAGAAGAATTGGCGAATGTGGACTGGGGGAGCGTGTTGGAGGGAGGGTCTGCTGAGGAGCAGTGGAGGATCCTTAAGGAGATCTTTCTTGGTGCTCAGCAGAAATTTATTCCGATGGTCAAAAAGGATAGTAGGAGGAGAGGTAATAAGCCGTGGATAACGAAGGAGGTGAAGGAAAGTGTTAAACTAAAAGCGGAGGAATTTAGAGTAGCTAAGAGTAGTGGGCGAGAAGAGGGTTGGGAGAGGTTTAAATGTCAACAAAGATTGACAAAGAAGTTGATAAAGAAGGGTAGGAGAAACTATGAAGCTGGGCTAGCGCTTAATATAAAAAAGGATAGCAAGAGTTTTTATAAATATATAAAAAGGAAGAGGCTGGCTAGGGTGAATGTTGGTCCTTTAGAGGATGAGAAAGGGGACCTAGTGGTCGGGGATGGGGATATGGCTAAGGTATTGAATAACTTTTTTGTTTCTGTCTTCACGGAGGAGGACGTGAATAATTTGCCGGGTGTTAGTGATGGAAAGGTAGTAGGACTGGAGGGTCTTAATGACATTACTGTTACTAGAGAGGCGGTGCTCGACAGACTGGAGGGGCTGATTGTGGACAAGTCCCCAGGACCGGATGGAATGCATCCGAGGGTTCTGAAAGAAATGGCGGAGGTGATAGTGGATGCCTTGGTGGTTATTTTCCAGACGTCGCTGGATTCCGGGGAAGTGCCGGATGATTGGAAAACGGCTAATGTTACGCCGTTGTTTAAGAAGGGTGCCAGGCAAAAGGCGGGGAATTATAGGCCGGTTAGTTTAACGTCTGTGGTAGGTAAAATGTTAGAATCTGTCATTAAGGAGGAAATTGCGAGGCATCTTGAAGGGAATTGCTTGATAGAGCAGACGCAGCACGGTTTCATTAAAGGGAAGTCGTGTCTGACAAATTTACTGGAGTTCTATGAGGATGTGTCTAGGGCGGTGGATAGAGGAGAGCCGGTGGATGTGGTCTTTCTAGATTTTCAGAAGGCGTTTGACAAAGTACCTCACAAGAGGTTATTGCAGAAGGTCGAGGGACATGGAGTTGGGGGTAGGGTGTTAGCGTGGATAGAGGATTGGTTGTCAAATAGGAGGCAGAGAGTGGGGGGTCAACGGGTGCTATTCAGATTGGCGGATGGTGACTAGTGGAGTGCCCCAGGGGTCGGTGCTGGGGCCTCAGCTTTTTACCATTTATATAGATGATCTGGAGGAGGGAACCGAGTGTAGGGTGTCGAAATTTGCTGATGACACCAAGATTGGGGGAACGGCAAATTGTGCGGAGGGTGTGGAGAGTCTGCAGAAGGATCTAGATAGGCTGGGCGAATGGGCCAGGAAATGGCAAATGGAATTTAATGTTGGCAAGTGTGAGGTGGTCCACTTTGGTAGGAAGAATGGTAGGAAGGACTATTACTTACGTGGCGAAAAACTGCAGCAGGCGACGGTGCAGAGGGACCTCAGGGTCCTTGTGCATGAGTCGCAAAAACCCAGCTTGCAGGTGCAGCAGGTGGCCAGGAAGGCGAATGGGATGCTGGCCTTCATAGCGAGGGGGATTGAATATAAAAGTAGGGAGGTCTTGCTGCAGCTGTATAGGGCATTGGTGAGGCCGCAACTGGAGTACTGTGTGCAGTTTTGGGCGCCGCACCTGCGCAAAGATATTTTGGCCTTGGAGGGAGTGCAGAGGAGGTTTACTGGGCTGATACCGGAGTTGAGGGGGTTGAGCTATGAGGAGAGGCTGAATAAACTGGGCTTGTACTCGTTAGAGTTTAGAAGAATGAGGGGAGATCTCATTGAGACGTATAAGATGATGAATGGGATGGATAGGATAGAGGTGGAGAGACTCTTCCTGCTCAAAAAAGACAGTAGGACTAGGGGGCACAGCCTCAAGATAAAAGGGTGGCGGTTTAGAACGGAGTTGAGGAGGAACTTCTTCACTCAAAGGGTGGTGAATCTCTGGAATTCTCTGCCCGTTGAAGTGGTGGAGGCTGCCTCGCTAAATATTTTTAAGACGCAGGTTGATGGGTTTTTGATAAGAGAGGGGATTGAGAGTTATGGGAAGAAAGCGGGAAAGTGGAACTGAGCAGCGACAGATCAGCCATGATCTTATTGAATGGCGGGGCAGGCTCGAAGGGCTAGATGGCCTACTTCTGCTCCTATTTCTTATGTTCTTATGCCCTGTACAGAGCCCAACAGAAGTTGTGCAACTGCTTCAGGGAAGCTGACAAGTACAGGCAGTAAGAGATTGAATGGGCAAGCGCTGGTATATTTCTGGGGGTGAGGTTCGGTGCCTTAATGGAGTTTTAAAAGGAGGAGGAGAACTTTCCTCCTCCTGTCATGTTGAGATTCTATGATTTTAAATTAATGTGCTGAGGGACAGAGAGGCGGAGCAGCTTAGAGAGGCTTTTATTTTTACAGTGCTTTTAACAACTTAATTCCATCCTAAAATATTTTATAGCCAAAACCTTTTAGGTATAGTACATGTTGTAACGTAGGGAATGTGGCTAGTGATTTAAACGAGGCAAGCTCCAGGGCAGCAACCTGATAATCAGAAAATTTGCTTTTAAGTAATGGTGGCTCAGGGGTAAGTATTGACTCAAAAAAAGAAGGGAGAACCGTCTTGCTCATCTTCAGAAAACTGCTACGAGCTTTTATGTCCAGCTGCTAAGGTTTCTCTTTCAAAAAATGGATGCGGGCTTATCTTTTTTGACTGAGTTTAACCTTATGGAGGCTTGACAGTAAAAGGACAGTGGAGAATTCAAAACCTTGCTTTGACTGGTGTAGCAAGATAACATATAAGTTATGTCCTGATGAATGGGTTCTTTATCATCGACCCTCTCATGCTTATCTCATTTTGCTTCAAATTCAGATTGTATTTTTGTGGAATTCTGATCCTGAACGCAGTTTGTGACCAAATTAATCATTCACTTGAATTTTGTTTAACTCAATCAACAACAGCTGGTTCACCTACTATTCAGTGCCAAAGTTCCAACGGAATAGATCAGACTGTACAAGTCAGGAACATTGACATTTACAAAAGATATTGGCCTTGTAAATCATTTGGCAAAGTGCTACTGTCATTATGTAGTGGGGGGGAAGGTGGGGGTAGTGGCGGCAGTTGAGCTGAGGGTGAGAACTCACCGAGCATCAGGCTCCCATGAACCAGGCCTTCATAATGCCCCAGCACATGGTTAGAAACTGCAGGTATATCATGGGAGACTTGGCATCCCATCAGCAGATGCTGAATATGATCAGATCTCTGCATAATTAAAAACAATTTCTTTAAAAAGCAACGGCAGTAATCACAATCTTTTAGCAACAGCAGCAACCTTGGACACCCCCTCCCTAACTCCTGTAGATTTTCAAAATATATTTCAGAGCGACCGTTCATCAAAGCACTGAGTCAGTGAAGATTTGAGTCGGTGTGATTGTTCGTGGGTCTCATGACCTGTCAGAATGGAGAGCGTTAACCTTGGCCTATTTCAGAGCGACTGTACACAAAAACAGAGTCGGTGTGATTGTTTGTGGGCTTCATAACCCTGTAGAAGCAGAGAGCATGAACCTCAGCCTATGGGGCATTAGTGTGCGGTTCCAGGTAGGTGAGCCCAGGAGTTGATGGGACTTGACCTATATTCGTACTGAGCTTTTTGTATATAGTTTTCATTCTTGTTCAACAAATCACTGTGTTTTAAGGCTATATCATGAAGTATAACAGTCACGATCAGTTCATAGCCAAAAGATGCAGTACTAACACCAAGTTTGTCTTCTATATTGTGGGAACTATCCGTTTTCCCACTGGATGTGTAGTTAAAATTACCATAAGTCCAAAGATATCTTGTATCAAATTTGAGCATAGAACAGGCTATTCAGCTCAACAGGTCTGTGCCAATGTTTATGCTTCACATAAGCCTCCACCCACTTTTCTACACTTTTCCCTATCATTTCTATTCCTTTTTCTCTTATATACTCGTTTAGTTTTTCCTTAAATGATTGAATACAATTTTCACCCCACGAGGCTATACTTCTCACCGCTCTCAAGGTAATGTCTCTTGAATTAGATTTATTAGTGGCTGTCTTATATTAATGATCTCTAGTTCTAGTTTGACAAAATGCCACATCAAAGGTTACTACTCAAAGTAAGTTGTGGTATGGGGTTAACATTTGCATAAAGGATTGGTTTTCTAATAGAAAGTTGGCATAAATGCTTCATTTCGCATTTGTGAAATTTGAGGTGGGGTGCCCACAGATATCGGCGCTGGCACTTCAACTGTTTACAGTTTATATCAATGAGTATCGCTGAAAAAATATCTTTTGTCAAAGCTTTTCTTCTTGCACTCATCAGGACAATTGGAAGAATATCAATTTCCGAGGAAACAACTTTATACTCTGAGAAGATAGTGTTGATTGGTTGGCAAGTGGACTCTGGTAGAGGCATTGCCGTAGAGAATGCACAGTTGACAATGACCAGTTAACTGCCAAGCATTGTTTGAAAATTTAAACAGGCAGCTTAACTCTGGTCAAGGCATTACCCTGAGAAATGAACCAGCGAATGGCTCTCACTTAATTCGGTTGTCTGAAAAGAGTATAATTTGTGTACATGTCCTTTCTGTCTGCAAAGAACCGGGCCTCTGTGTGTTAATATATGTAGCTTCCTGCACACACACAAGCAGGAAGTGCAGCGTACCAAACAATAATTTATATCAGTAATTTAGATGAAGGGACCGAGTGTTTGGTTGCTAAATTTTCTGATGGCACTAAGATGGGTAGGAAAGTAAGCTGTGAAGAGGACATAAGGAGTCTGCAAAGGGACACATTAAGTGAGAGAGCAAAGATTTGGCAGATGGTGTATCATGTGGGAAAATGTGAACTTGTCCACTTTGGCAGGAAGAATAGAAAAGCAGCGGATTAGTTAAGTGGCGAGACTGCAGAATGGGGTGAGGAAAACTATATGTCAAGCTGAATAAGGAAGAGTTAGAAGGAGAGACCAATAGATCAGTCAAAGAATGATTAAAGATGACTATAATAAATTCTCCAACAAAGTTGGGGGTGCATGAAATAGATGATGATGTGTGAGACTTATTTAAAAGAAGATTTATTAAGTATCTAGTTAATAAACAGATAAATGCAAACCTTTGGAACAATGCTACCTGGAACAATGTGAATTCTGATGCTGACAGGGATTATGTTTTGTGGAATGAAGGGTGCAGTTATAAACAAGGTGAGTGATGCTGTAAATTTCTATATTTAGTCCACCTAGTTTTGTGAGGATGGACTTTTGATTAGGAAGTTTAAGAAGCTGCGGTAGATATTTTTTCAAGTTTGACAAATGTATAAAAATGATGCGCAGGTAAAGATGTTCTCATCTCATATATAGTTGCCTCAGGAAGAATGGAAAAGCACCATATTATTTAAATGGAGAAGGATTGCAGAACTCTGAGGTCCAGAGGGTCCCTCTACACAAATTAGGAAAAGTTGCTGTGCAGGTACAGCAAGTAGTTAGTAAGTCAAATAGAAGGTTGTCATTTGTTGCAAGGGAAATGGATTGTAAAAGTTGTTTAGGGCATTGGTGAGACCTCATCCAGAGCACTGTGAAGAGTTCTGGTCGCCTTATTTAAGAAATGATATAAATGCATTAGAAGCAGTTCGCAGAAGGTTTACTTGACTAATATTGGGATGAGGGGGGAATTTAATCTCATGATGACATTGGAGTTTAGAAGATTGAGATGTTATCTTATTGAAACAGATAAGAACGTGAAGGAGCTTTTTCGTGTGGGTACTGAAAGGATTTTTCTCTTTGCAAAGAATTAAGAAACACAGTTTAAAAATAAGGAATCTCCCATTTAATGTTGGCATTTGACAAGTGCTGATGCTGCAGTACAGGGTCCTAGTTAGACAACAGTGTACTGTTTTGTTCTCACTTAAGGAGGGATACAATCATGTTAGATGCAGTTCAGAGAAGGTTCACTCATCAGATTCCCAAGATGAGATCTTATGAGAAAAGGTTGAGCAGCTTAGTACTATACCCATGGCTTTTAGACAGAGCTTACTGAAACATACAAGACCTCGAGGGAACTTGTTAGGATGGATGCTGAGAGAATATTTCCATTGTGGGAGAAACAATAATTAGGGAACATAGTTTCAAAGTTAGGGGTTTCCTAATGAGATGGGGAGAACTTTTTTCTCTTGGCAGGTCTTGAATTTGTGGATTTCTCTTCCTCAGAGAACAGTGTGTCATTGAATATATTGAACCAAAGATGAGTCAGAGCGATTTTCGATTGACAAGAGAGTTAAGGTTTATGGGGAAATGGACAGGAAAGTGGAGTTGAGGCCACAAATGGGTGAAGCGTGATAGTGAATGGTGAACCATTCGAGGGCTGAATGGTCTACTGCAGTTCACAATCCTTGTGTTCATTTCTTCTTGTGTTCTGCTTCCCCATTGAGAAGAGTAGGAGACAAGCAAATCTGTGCTGTTCTTGCACACCTTGTGGCTGCTGAATAGATTTACCTGCAGAGCAGTTGGCACAAAGCATAAAATTCCTGAAATAGAATACAGAACAGATGCACATAACTGAAGGGCAGAGGTGTCCAGCAGACAGACACAACCAGTATCCAGTTTCCAAAACCCGGGCAGCTGTGTTATTGGCAAATTTAACGTAACTGGCAAAGGAACGAGGGGTAACATGAGGGGAAAAATTGCACAGTGAGCTGTGATCTGGAGTACAATGCCTCAGGGAGGTGGAAGCACCAAACTTCGCTGGATTCCGGGGAAGTGCCGGAAGATTGGAAAACGGCTAATGTTACGCCGCTGTTTAAAAAAGGTAGCAGGCAAAAGGCAGGGAATTATAGGCCGGTTAGTTTAATGTCTGTTGTTGGAAAAATGCTGGAATCCGTCATCAAAGAAGAAATAGCAAGGCATCTAAAAAAGAATTGTTTGATAGAGCAGACGCAGCACGGATTCGTTAAGGGGAAGTCGTGTTTGACAAATTTATTGGAATTCTATGAGCATGTGACTAGTGCGGTAGACAGAGGGGAACCGGTGGATGTGGTGTTTCTCGATTTTCAGAAGGTGTTTGATAAGGTGCCGCACAAAAGGTTGCTTCAGAATGTTAGGGGGCATGGAGTTGGGGGTAAGGTGTTAGCGTGGATTGAGGATTGGCTATCTAAGGTAGGCAGAGAGTTGGTATCAATGGGTGCTATTCTGATTGGCGGTTGGTAACTAGTGGAGTGCCGCAGGGATCGGTGCTGGGGCCTCAGCTATTTGCGATTTATATAGATGATCTGGAGGAGGGGGCTGAGTGTAGGGTGTCGAAATTTGCTGACGACACAAAGATGAGTGGAAAAGCAAATTGTGTGGAGGATGTGGAAAGTCTGCAGAGGGATCTAGATAGGCTGAGTGAGTGGGTGAGGACCTGGCAGATGGAGTACAATGTTAGCAAGTGTGAGGTTATCCACTTTGGCAGGAATAATAGTAGGAGGGATTACTATTTAAAGGGCGAAAAGCTGCAGTATGCTACGGTGCAGAGGGACCTGGGGGTCCTTGTGCAATGAATCGCACAAACCCAGTCTGCAGGTGCAGCAGGTGATCAAGAAGGCGAATGGGATGCTGGACTTTATAGCGAGGGGGATAGAATATAAAAGCAGGGAGGTCTTGCTGCAACTGTACAGGGCACAGGTGAGGCCGCAGCTGGAGTACTGTGTGCAGTTTTGGTCGCCGCACTCGCGGAAGGATATTTTGGCCTTGGAGGGAGTGCAGAGGAGGTTCACTAGGCTGATACTGGAGATAAGGGGGTTGGACTATGAAAAGAGACTAAATAGACTGGGTCTGTACTCGGAGTTTAGAAGGATGAGGGGGTTCTTATAGAGATGTATAAGATAATGAAGGGGATGGATACGGTAGAGGTAGAGAGATTCTTCCCGCTCAGAAAGGACAGCAGGACTAGAGGACACAGCCTCAAGATAAGGGGGAGGCAGTTTAGAACGGAGTTGAGGAGGAACTTCTTCACTCAAAGGGTGGTGAATCTCTGGAATTCTCTGCCCGTTGAAGTGGTGGAGGCTACCTCGCTAAATATATTTAAATCACGGGTAGATAGGTTTTTGGTAGGCAAGGGAATTAAGGGTTATGGGGAGAAAGCGGGAAAGTGGAACTGAGCCACTTCAGATCAGCCATGATCTTATTGAATGGCGGGGCAGGCTCGAAGGGCTAGATGGCCTACTCCTGCTCCTACTTCTTATGTTCTTATGTAGCAGCTTCACTGATAACTTCCAAAAGAAAATTAGGTATGTATTTCATGGAATCGTCAGGTAATTCAGCACAGGAGACGGCAATATGATCCACATGAGCTCTCGAGAGCAATCCACTCTGCCCTGTTTTACCACTCAGTAATAACCACTAAAGAGAATTAGATAAATGCTTCGTGGAATAGTAGAATGGCACAGCACAGGAGGCTATTTAGTCCATCAGATCTTATAAACATACGTATGAATCAGCAACTGGCCCCTCAGGCCTGTTCTGCCATTTAATAAGATGATGGCTGATCTAAAGTTGAACTCTACTTATTTGTCACAAGCAGGCATACATTAACGCTGCGATGAAGTTACTGTGAAAATTCCCTACTAGCCAGACTCCAGTGCCTGTTCAGGTACACCGAGGGAGAATTTAGCACAGCCAATGTAACCAACCAGCATTTCTTTCGGATTGTGGGAGGAAACAGGAGCACCCGAGGAAACGCACGCAGCCATGGGGAAAATGTGCAAACTGCGCACAGACAGTAGGTTGAATGACCTCCACCTGCGCTGTGTCATTCTATGTTTCTTTCTTTGTTTTATTCTGGAAGGAATATAGCCAAGGCTGTTGCCTCATTCGAATCAATCACCGTTAGTGCATGCAGCCTGAGATGTGTGCAAATGGACGTGTATGTGGATTTAAACCGTGTGCACATCCACAGAGTTCTATGATCAATACCTAAAGACCCTTTAAGGTCACAGAGCAGGAGAACTGTGGTGGGCAGGAGTAGAGTTGCACAGTGCTGTTGATTTATTTTACTGATTGTGATTTATGCAGGCAGTGACACCCGGAGCTGGTGAGCACCCTCTGCAGTATAATTACACCTTTTGGTACTCCAGGCGTACACCAAGCAGACCAGCCAACACCCAGAGCTATGAACAGAACATTAAACAGATTGGTACAGTCGCATCAGTAAGTCGACCTCACAAGTGGTAGAAGGATGGAGTTTTGATTTTACAAGTACAACATAGCAATGACTAGTAATCGGGAGAGGATAATGTCACACTCATCTCAAGTGAATTAATAAAAACAATGCTGAATCTGATAGCATTAACTTCGGGATTTGATTTTGATATTTGTATTGAGTAATTTGTTCTTGAACTGAGATGAATGCCAGCTGAGGGATATGTTTTATATATATGAGCATTAAATGCTAATATGCCACAACTCCTAATCCAGGACACTTGCATAGGGATGTTGAAATGTCTGCCAACCTTCAGAGTTGGATTTGTAAGTAGGTCCCAAAAGCAGAAAGGAAGGCAGAAAAATTCTTGGCCTATTTTTAGAAACAAAATGGGGGAGAAGTCTGAAAACATGGAACAGATAAGGCAAGGGAACAACTTGTTCCTATTATTTTCTTTTACGGGAAAAAAAAAGATCTTCAGCTGTCTGCTGCTGCCAGAGGTTAATCAGATTCACGTCCTATGATGGAAGTTATCTTTGCAGACTTTTAAACTTGTTCTTCTGCCTGCCTGACAGATGGAACTGGTTGTAGCCCAAGAGATGAAAGCTTGGGGTCTGGGGGGAAGGTTAAAGTTCATGTGTTTAAAAAGGGTGCACACAGAGATCAGTATCTCCTCCTATAGGTCAGAGTCAAATTTTATTTGATAATGCTCCTGCGAATATTGGGAAATTTTCTTACTATTGTACACCAGTGCTGTTAAAAATATGAGGAGCCTAGAACCCCTACAGTGCAGAAGGAGGCCGCTCGGCCCATTGAGTCTGCACCAAGAGCATCCCGCCCAGGCCCTATACCCCCCCATCCAAATCTTTGGATGTTAAGGGGAAATTTAGCATGGCCATTGCACCTAATCAGCGCATTTTTTGGACTCTTGGAGGAAACCGGAGCACCCGTAGGAAACCCATGCAGAGACGCAAAGAACGTGCAAACTCCAAACCCACCCAAGGCTGGAATTAAACCAGATCCCTGGCGCTGTGTGGCAGCAGTGCTAACCACTGTGTACCATATTGCTATAAACAGGGAAGCCTTATTTCCCCTAGCTGAGGGGTTAATTACCAGGCATAAATTGAAGTTGATTTGTAGAAGGGATATGAGGAAAATCATTTTCACCCAGAGGGAGGTGGGATTTGGAATTCAGTGCCTAAGCTGGTGGCCGAGACTGAAACGATCAACTCAGTTAAATGATACCTGGATCTGCATCTGAAACAGCGCTGTAACCTGCGAGGCTATGGACCAGGAGCTAGAGAATGGGATTAAGATGAAAAGCTAGCTTTTCTGGCTAGTACAGACGGTGGGCTGAATGCCCCCTTTCTGCTCTGTAACCTTTCTCTGGTTTGCTGTAATAAATGCATTTGTTGTATCAGTCAGATAAGCTGTTCCTTTTGACTGTTAACACTGTGCTGATGTGATTAATGTGGTTATATAAATGCAATTTACTGTTGATTACTTACTGGTAACCTCTTCCTTCAGGTGGAACAGTTCTGGAGGTTCTACAGTCACTTGGTGCGGCCGGGTGACTTGACAGGACATAGCGATTTTCACCTCTTCAAGGAGGGTATCAAACCCATGTGGGAGGTAGGTGGGAAGAGCGCCGTACTCATTTTAACCATTGGCTTTATTTCATTGGCATCCGAAACTATAGTCGCTTGGCTAACACTGATCTGATTCGTCCCCCTGCAGGATGAGGCCAACAAGAATGGTGGTAAATGGATAATACGTTTGCGCAAAGGCCTGGCATCCCGATTCTGGGAGAATATCATCCTGGCCATGTTGGGAGAGCAGTTTATGGTTGGAGAGGAGATCTGTGGTGTTGTGGTTTCGATTCGGTTCCAGGTACGTCTTTGCCAGAAACTGGGAATAACACGTGGGGGAGGGAGAGCCATATTCATCTGAGAAGATTTGCAACCTGCACCAGACTGTCTTCATTTTCTGAATGCCATGGCTAACAGTTTTGGGGAAAGCATTTTTATATGATCCTTGCCCGTTATCAGCTATTTGTCATGGAAACGAAAATATATATAGATAGGATAAAGACAAGAATCGGGTTCAAGAACTTGCTTTTATGTCGTAGGTTGGGAGAGGCCAATCAGTCCATCTTGTCTTGAAAAGAGCTACCTAACGCTGTTCATAAAGCCAAAAATCCTTTATGCCTTTTTTAACAGCCCTTTAATGTTGCCCTGCTACCTTCAGCATTTTGTATACAGCACACCCCGGATCTCTCAGGCTCTGCAATCACTTAAAAGATCTCATGAAACAAAATCCCAAGGCACTTCAGGGAGAGTAAGAGAAATGGATGCTAAGACTCTAGCAGGAGAGGTTGAAAGGGGTGACTGAAAGACTTTCAGTGCGCGGTTGAGAGGAAAGTGGAGGGGAACTCCAGCCGGGAGGGTCAGTGATGAGGTGAAGTGGAAAGTAATGCACAAATAGCCACAACCAAAACACCGCAGAGTGCTGACACAGATTGAAAGTGAGAGGAGATTGCAAAGGCAGGATGGAATGAGGCTGTGGAATTCAGTGATTTCACATTGTTTATTTGTTAGTGTTACAAGTAGGCTTACATTAACACCGCAATGAAGTTACTGTGAAAATCCCCTAGTCGCCACACTCTGGCGCCTGTTTGAGTAACACTGAGGGAGAATTTAGCACGGCCAGTGCACCTAACCAGCAAGTCTTTTAGACTGCGGGAGGAAACGGGAGCACCCAGAGAAAACACATGCAGACACGGGGGAGAACGTGTAGATTCAGCATAGATAAGTGACACAAGCAGAGAATTGAACCTGGTCCCTAATGCTGTGAGACAGCGATGCTAACCACTGTGCCACCATTACATTGATTTGATTTATTATTGTCACATGTATTAATGTACAGCGAAAAGTATTGTTTCTTGCGCGCCATACAAAGCATAACATTTACAGAGAAAAAAACGAGAAAATGCAGAATGTCATGTCACAGTTAGGGTGTAGAGAAAAATCATGTTAATGCAAGGTAAATCCATTCAAAAGTCTGATGGCAGCAGGGAAGAAGAAGCTGTCAAGTCGTTTGGTACGTAACTTCAGACTTTTGTATCTTTTTCCTGATGGTAGAAGGTGGAAGAAGAATGTCCGGGGTGCGTGGGGCCCTTAATTATGCTGGTTGCTTTGCCAAGACAACAGGAAGTGCAGACAGAGTCAATGCATGGAAGGCTGGTTTGCATGATGGATTGGGCTACATTCATGACCTTTTGAGGTTTGTTGCAGTTTTGGGCAGAGCAGGAGCCATAACAAGCTGTGATACAACCAGAAAGCATGCTTTCTATGGTGCATCTGTAAAAGTTGGTGAGAGCCGTAGCTGACATGCCAAATTTCCTTAGTCCTCTGAGAAAGTAGAGGCGTTGGTGGGCTTTCTTAACTATAGTGTCAGTATGGGGGGGGCCAAGATAGGTTGTTGGTGATCTGGATGCCTAAAAACTTGAAGCTCTTGACCCTTTCTACTTCTTCCCCGTTGATGTAGACTGGGGCATGTTCCCCTTTATGCTTCCTGAAGTCAATGACAATCTCCTTCGCTTTGTTGATATTGAGGGAGAGATTATTGTTGCCGCAACAGTTCACCAGATTCTCTATCTCATTCCTGTACTCTGCCTCATCATTGTTTGAGATCCAACACACTACAGTGGTGAATAGGTTGGGGAACGGGAACTCATTGTACTTCAGCCAAACATGGGTGAGTGGACTACAGACAACAGAACTCTGGACAAGTTATTGCTTGTGCTTCATAAAACTGCTTGGGGACTTCAACTAATTTTGCAAGTTGGAAATGTTAATACAAGGTGTACTTCTCATAACCTTGTACCGTTTCACTGAAGGCTGCTTGTTGAGATTACTAAGTAGCAATAAAAGCAGTCGCTGTGGAATATAATTTCCTATGAATTTCCAAAATATGAAATTCAAAACAGAAAAGGTTGAGAAAACTCCAGTTTGGGCCTTTTGATAAGATCATGGCTGATCTGATGTATTTTATTCATTTGTGGGACATGGGCATCGCTGGCTGGTCAGCATTTATTGCCCAACCCTAGTTGCCCAAGGGCAGTTAAGAGTCAACCACATTGCTGTGCCTCTCAAGTCACATGTAGGCCACGCCGTAAGGACAACAGACATCGACAGTGGGTCATCAATAGTTCTTAATTCCAGATTTTTTTTATTGGATTCAAATTGCACCTGCTGTAGCAGGATTCGAACCTGGGTCCCCCAGAACATTAGTTGAGTTTCTGGATTAATAGTCTGGCGATAACACCACTAGGCCATCGCCGCATCTGTGGCCTAAAAGAACAAAGTTAATGTTTCAAATCCGTACGAGAGGCACATATGGGCTCCAAACATTAACTGTGTCTTCCTCCCTCCACAGGTGCTGCCAGACCTGCTGCGCTTTTCCAGCATTTTGTTTTTATCTCAGATTTCCAGCATCCACAGTATTTATAGGAGTAATCTGAGGTCCACACAAATCCAATGGGTAAATTCACATTCCACGTGAACTGCTTTCATACTAGGGAATGCAGTCACCCACAGAAATGTAACCCTCTCCTAAATGTACTTCTCCTTGTGCCCTTTAATTTCCTTGTCAATCAAGAATCTAAAAGCTCAGCCTAAAAAATATTCAATGAGCTGACTTCCGCTGAACATACAATACAAATTGACGCTTCAGTAGGATCGAGAGAATACTGCATTGTAAGAATTACTACCTTTCACTTGAGAAAGCGAGCGTGACATAACAGCATGATAGTGTTTGGAAAAAAGCAAGGAAGGGCGACAGCACAGTGGTTAGTACTGCTACCTCACAGCACCAGGGACTCAAGTTCAATTCCGGCCTTGGATCTCTGTGTGGCGTTTGCACACACTCTTCTGTGTCTTTGTTGGCTTCCTCCCGCAATCCAGAGATGTGCAGGTTAGGGGGATCGTCCACGCTAAATTGCCCCCTAATGTCAGGGAGATTAACAGGGTAAATATGTGGGGTTACAAGGATTGGGTCTGAGTGGAATTGTTGTCAGTGCAGGCTTGATGGAGTAAATGGCCTCCTTCTGCACTGTAGGGACTCCATGATTTCCTGGCCAATGTATATTCACCAAACATTATCACCAAATAGTCGTCAAACTGGTCATTACCATTCTGCTGTTGTTGGATCTTGCACAAATTGTCCACCTACGTTGCAACAGCAATTAAACTTCAGAAGGTGCTTAGAGTCATAGAACTCCTTCTGTGCAGAAGCAGCCCATTCAGCTCAGTGTGTTTACTCCAACAGAGCAATTTACCCAGACTCTATCCCTGTAACCCCACTAATCCTACACGTCTTGTGACACTAAGGGGCAGTTCAGCATGGCCAATTCTCACCTGCACATTTCTGGACTGTGGGAGGAAAACGGAGCACTGTAAAGCTCTGTGGGTTATCCTGAAGCTGTGAAAGACAGTTTTTAGAGCCGTACAGCACAGAAACAGGCCCCTCGGCCCACCGTTTATGCCGACCATCAAATACGAATCTGTTCATTCTCTACTAGGCCTTGGTGATTTAAGTGCTCATCCAGATGTTTCTTAAATGTTGCGAGAATACCTGCCTCCAGCACCCTCTCAGGCAGCGCATTCCACATTTCCATCACCCTCTGGGTGAAAAACCTTTCCTCAGACTCCCCTTTAAACCAGTCGCTCTTCACCTTAAGCCTTTGTCCTCTGGTCTTAGATATCTCTGATAAGGGGAAAAGATTCTTGCAATCTACCCTCCCTGCGCCTGTCATAATTTTCAGCTCCAACCCCCTCTCCTCAGCCTCCTCTGTTCCAAGGAAAACAAACCCAGCTTATCCAGTCTCTCCTCCATAGCTGAAACTATGGGGCCTATTTCAAAAATTGACTGCTGTGTGAATTGACTCCTGCTGAATTTCCGCCTGCAGGAAGATATCATTTCGGTGTGGAACAAAACAGCCAGCGATCAAGCAACTACCGCTCGGATACGTGACACTTTGCGCCGTGTGTTGAATCTACCGCCTAGCACCATTATGGAGTACAAGACACATACAGACAGTATCAAGTAAGATTGGCTCACTCTGAACTCTTCCTGAGAATGGAGTGATAGGTAATTGGTTAAAAGACCTAAGTGACACCGAGCCCTGCTGCCTAGTCTGGGATGAGTTTAACTTGGCTCATCCAAAATGCTTCAGTGATCTTGAAATAGGTCAATAATTAGTGGCACAGTGGTTAGCACTGCTGCCTCTCAATGTCAGGGACCCCAGTTCGAATCCGGCCTTGGGTGACTGTGTGGAGTTTGTGTATTCTCCCTCTGTGGCGTTCCTCCGGGTGCTCTGGTTTCCTCCCACAGTCCAAAGATGTGCAGACTAGGTGGATTGGCTGTGCTAAATATATACGGTTACGATGATAAGGCAGGGGAAGGGCCTGGATAATATTCCATCAGAGAATTGGTGCAGACTTAATGGACAGAATGGTCTTTTCTGCACTGTAGGGATTTGATGATTCTATGATAGATAAAAGGGAATGTCTGCTCCTTAACATGTTCTCTATAATTTCTCTTCATTCCCCCTCAGCAGGGGAAATCAAACGGATTTAGTATTAGCTTGAAGCAATGTTTGAACATAGTCCCTTAATTAAAACAGGATTATAACAGACTTCTGAAATAGAAACCTATTGAATTAAGGTTTAGTCTACTGTTAACCTGATTCAGAATCCCATGTCATTTAGGTTAGTGCTTTTCACCAGCATCATTTACCTGTAATCTGCTAATGTCTCTCAGCTCTTTTTCAGTCCACATCCAGTGGTTTCTGGCTGTTTAAGTTGCTGTGTGATCAGTGTTTCAAACTCACCTTAAACTGCTGCTTGGTACTTATTGTCTCCAAGTGTAGTGTGCGCAGGGGCTTTGTGAGCGGTGCTTAGTGAGGAATTATGGCTGACTGCTTCTTGCTGACTCTCCTGTTGCGTGAGCTGTCGCTCCCGGCCTGCACCGCTGAGTGAGCCTCCTGTCCTGGCCTGCACCGCTGGGTGAGCCCGCTGTCCCGGCCTGCACCGCTGGGTGAGCCCGCCGTCCTGGCCTGTGCGAGCCGTCGTTGCCGGCCTGTGCCGCTGGGTGAGCCCCCTGTCCCCAGCCTGCACCGCTGGGTGAGCCCTCCGTCCCAGGCTGCGCGAGCCGTTGTTGCTGGCCTGTGCCACTGGGTGAGCTCCCCTGTCCCAGCCTGCGCAAGCTGTCACTCCCGGTCTGCACCGCTGGGTGAGCCCCCCCGTCCCAGCCTGCACGAGCCGTCGCTCCCGGCCTGCGCCGCTGGGTGAGCCCCCGCCGTCCTGGCCTGAGCGAGCGGTCGTTCCCGGCCTGCGCCGCTGGGTGACCCTCCCTCCCCGGCCTGCGTGAGCCATCGCTCCTGGCCTGCGCCGCTGGGTGAGCCCCCCATCCCGGCCTGCGCCGCTGGGTGAGTCCTCTGTCGCGGCCTGTGAGCCGTTGCTCCTGGCCTGTGCCGCTGGGTGAGCCCTTCCTTCTGGCTTGCGTGAGCCATTGCTCCCGGCTTGCGCACTCCAAAGTAATTGATCACATGATTGATCGCTGTATTTGCCTTTGGACGGAGAATTGAAATTTTGACTCCCCATCCTGGAGCTCCTGGCACACCTCCAGGTAGAGAAAGAGAGAGACACGACTGGCCTTAGCTAGCAGGTCACCAACAATAAAATTTTCACTGTAGAGAGGCAAGAAAGACTGCTTCCAACTAGCCAGCAGAATTTCTAATACCAGACTGCATCCAGCCTGGAGTCCAAACACCTTCTATCTAACAAACCAAATTGAAAGAATCTCTGGATTTCCTGATTGAAAAAGAACTGTCCAAAGCACCTGACCTGCCAAAGAGTCGTAAATCAACAATTCAAAAAGTCGTAAACTCCAGGAGAGTGCATTAGGCCCAAACTAAAAATAAACAAAAAGCCTGTTGTATATGATTCTAACACCAATAAAAGGGTGTCAGCTCAGACAACCAACACAAAAGGCCCTCTTGAAAGAATTGCAGAGAAACATCATTAAAATATGTTTCTTAAAGGCACAGTAGTGTCACACCTTTTGTTGACCCTGCCTTGAGCCACTGTTTCCTCCATCATTTCAGGGACAATTCAAGCTTCCGGAACACCAAGATTGCAGTATAATGTGGACTTCCCCCGGAACGTGGTACCTCAGCGTGGCGAGACATCTGAACTACAGCAATGGAGTGTCAAAGAAGCAGAGCAAAACGACAGATTGGTGTTTGACACCCTGTCACTGTGAATTTATTTATTGCCCATTGGGCAATTAACCAGATCCAAATGAAAGCCATTTTACTTGTGTGGAGGTTTGTGTTCCCTCTGTCAAGAGTGGCAGTTTATTGTGGAAACTTTGCTGGGTTTCCTGTCAGCCATGTTGAAGTGAGACGCTGCATCTTCAGAGTGGAACTTGTTACTGAACTTAGCCTGTTGCTGTCCATTCAACTCTGCCTCCATTGGGAGGCTCTGACCTCACATATCAAGATCTAAATAGATTCGCCATCTCAATCCTTCAATAACTGGGCAGAACATCCTTCATGCCACCTACCCGTTTGAGTTTTCTGTTCCTGTGACAGAATGAGGACTAAAATGCTCATATTTTACAAACAGTTTTTTCTAAAGTGCTTGAAATGGCGCTGTGTAGATATTATACTGCAAAGACTTAATACGTTAGTGTGAAATTCCTTTGGAAGAGCTGCTTACTCTTTTGAGACAAGTTGCCGTTTCATTTAAAATGGTGTATTAAAGGAATGGCGTATTATCAAGTTAAGCTTTTATTTTCTTAAATCATTTCAATGCCACTGCCTCCCACCCCCCGAAATAACAATTATCGTATTGTCACAATAAAAGAAAGTAACACTTTGCCAGACTCCCTTATTTCTGATGGTGCCTGTCTAGGGAGCCATTCTTCAAAAGCTTTGGTTGAAAGCGCCATTGCAGTATCGCTCAGGGCCACTCTCTGGAGCGTTCTCACCTATGTCACAGAGCACTGGGACTTGAATCTGAGCTTTACCTTGCACACTTAGCAAATCGAGACTTGTTTGTTCTTTACATCATTCGAGGAGAGACTAAATCCTTTAGGATTATACTCATTGGAGTTTAGAAGAATGAGAAGGAATCTCATAAAAACTTACAAAATCCTGATAGGGTTAGGCAGGATAGATTCAGAATGAATGATCCCAATGGTGGGGGAGTCCACAACTAGGGGTCATAGTTTGAAGATAAGGGGTAAACCTTTTAGGATTGAGGTGAGGAGAAATTTCTTCACCCAGAGGGTGGTGAATGTGTGGACTTCACTACCACAGAAAGTAGTTGAGGCCAAAACATTGTGTTTTCAAGAAGAAATTAGATATAGCGCTTGGGGCTAAAGGGATCAGGGAGTGGGGCTGGGGGGAGTTGGAGGACGGGGGATGTGGATACAGAGGGGATCAGGATATTGAATTTGATGATCAGCCATGATCAAAATGATAGGCAGAGCAGGCTCAAAGGGCCAAATGGCCTCCTTCTGCTTCTAGTTTCTATGTTTCCTTAACATCTTCTTGCTGCCTTCAACTGGGAGGCGATGGCAAGGAAAAGATTATCAGGGATCAACAAAAGAAAGAGGTGGGACAACACCGAATCTTGGCTGTGGATGTGTGAATGGAATCCCAAAGTAAAAGCAAGCAGCAAATTTTGAAAGCCAAGTGGAAGGTATGTGGGCCTCAAGTGGCACATGAGCCACTCTGTGGTGATCCATGTTCTCCAGAATTAAGGGTGCCCGAGCAGCTGAGTGCTGGTGGCTGACTAAACCATTAGTGTTTGGCACATCCTTGTGTACCTTACACTTTTTTATTTGCTTCTTGGTAACAGTTATGTTCTTTGATCTGATATTTGATGATGCTATATTTACTTTGGATCCAATATTGCCCTGAAAAAGCAGCAATGAACTTTTTCACTGAACTGCTGCCATCCTAGTGTTGATATTGCTCCAAGCTTTGTGTCTTGAAATGAAACTTGGACAGGGTAATGTTCCCATGACCTTGCTGGTCTAATCTAAGAAATCAAAGAGAGGGAGGTGTCACCAATGTAACTTTTTGAGTTGCTGCAGTGCGTCCTGTCTACAGCCGTTATGGCACAGAAAGCCATTCAGCCCATCTAGTCAATGTCAACTCTCAATCCAGAAATCCAAGCAGTTCCATTCTCTGCTTTGTCCCTACAGTCTATTTTTCTCAAGGACACATCCAATTTCTTTTTGAAATTATGCATCTCCGCTTCCATTGCCCTTGTAGGCAGAGAGTTCTGGGCTGTTAGCACACTGCATTTTTGAAAAAAATGTTTTCCTCGCATTCTACCCTTGGCCCCCACCCTACACCTCTTACCCAAAACCTTGAATCTGGGTTGTAACCTTATACACATCAGATCTTCCTCCAACCTCTTTTGCTACAAGGAAAACAACCCCAATTTTTCCAACCTCATTTGACAGCTGAACTCTCTTATCCCTGGAACCGTTCTGGTAAATCTCCCCTGCATCCTCTTGACATCCTGCTTAAAGATGCGACATGGTGGCGCATTGGTTAGCACTGCTGTCTCACAGAGCTGGGGACCCATGTCCAATTCCGGACTTGGGTGACTGTGTGGAATTTGTGTGTTCTCCCTGTATCTGCAGGGGTTTCCTCCTACACTCCAAAGATGTGCATGTTAGGTGGATTGGCTGTGCTAAATTGCTCCTTAGTGTTCAAAGATATGTAGGTTAGGTGGATTGGCCATGCTAAATTGCCCCTTGGTTCCCAAGATGTGCAGGTTAGGTGGATTGGCCATGCAAAATTGCCACTTAGTGTCCAAAGATGTGACGTTTACTTGAATTATCAGAGTAAGTACATGTGTTTCTAGGGATAGGGCATGGGTAAGACTCTCTGTCAGGGAGCCGGTGCAGACTTAATGGGCCAAATGGCTGCCTTCTGCATTGTGGGATTCTATCAGCTATAAACTGAACTGGACACAAGACTTCGGTTGTAACCTAACCAGAGCTTTATGAAGATTATAGGTTGTATGTATTTTATAGATTGGGCAGACAACAGCCACGGTACACCAACAGTGGAAAAGATGCAGATTGTATTTCGTGGTATGCCTGCTAGCATGGTAGCGATACGTCTTGTTTTATTGCAGCTGCACCCTCCAGGCAAGTGTTGAGCATTCTATGACAGACTTGATAAAGAGGATTGAGAGAGGAGGCTATCATCAGAGTACCCTGTGCTGCTTTGAGAGTACTAATGTGCTTGGACCAATTAAAGGTCTGATTACCCAAAGATAGCAAGGGTGGGGTTTTTAGCCATGGTGCCTGTGGCTGGTGATTAAGAGGAAGTCAGTGGACTACTTGTTCGGCATAATCATTAGCGGCACTTATGTGGTGCAGGTGTTTCTTGCCACTTGTTAAGTATTTGTCTCTGTCCCTGCTCTGATCTTATCTCAAAATTTAATGGAGAACACCATTGTTTAGAGTTAGTAAGGCATAAAAAGAGCCATGCTACCACGCACCTGTTACTGGTATGTTATCGGAATCTGTTTGATTTTGATTTATTATTGTCACAGGTACTGGGATACAGTAAAAAGTATTGTTCCTTGTGCACTATACTGACAGAGCATACCGTTCATAGAGTACATAAGGGAGAAGGAAAGGAGAGGGTGCAGAATGTAATGTTACAATCATACCTAGAATGTAGAGAAAGGTCAACTTAATGTAAGGTGGGCCCATTCCCTGATGGCATCAGGGAAGAAGCCGTTTGGTTGGTATGTGCCCTCGGATGTATCTTTTCCTGACAGATGAAGTTGAATGAGAGTATGTCTAGAATTCGTTGGGTCCTTGATTATACTGGCTGCTTTTCGCAAAGTAGCGAGAACTATAGACAGTCAATGGATGGGAGGCTGGTTTTGTGATGGACTCTTGACACTGATAAGCTCTTGAAGAGATTTAAGCCAATTAGCAAAAGCTAACATTTGTGAGGGATCAGTCGTATCTAACAACTCTTTGTTATCAAAAGTAACAGCCAGAGAAACTGCGATGGATGTTGTTTATGTGGACTTCCAGAAGACATTCAATAAGGTCCAAATAATAGACTGTTAACTGAACTGAAAGCTTGTAGAAGTCATGGCAAATTATTGACCCGATAAAGGAGATTGCTCAGGCAGTATAAGCAAGCCAGGATAATGAGTGTGTACTGAAACTGAGCAGAAATTATTTGCTCTGTCCTATAAGGATCTGTGTTGCTGGGGCTTCAACTATTCGCTATAATAATTTATTTAATTACCTCAGTAGTGCAATCGAGATGTTTAAAAAAAAGACACATGAGGATCGTTTGAGGCTTTAGGCACTGCAGGAATTATATGTGTGGGTACAATATCTTCAGTGGCATCATTATTAACTAATTATACAGGGGAGAGTAAAATAATAAAATGACTTGGCGATGTCTATGGCCTCAACTCTTCGCTCTGTGTGGTAATCTTTGCAAGTTGTTGAAATGTAATAAAGTATTACATTTTGCTATTTTTCGGCATGAAGCTTTGCCAGATTGCAGTAAATATTGAGATTGTTGTTTATAGAGCCAGGCACTGAGCCACTGTGCTGCTTTGAGCACAGAATGGTGGCAGTGGTTAGCACTTCTGCCTCACAGTGCCGGGGCAGGTTCGATTCTGGCCTTGGGTTAGTGTGGAGTTTGCATATTCTCCCCATGTCTGCGTGGGTTTCCTCCCATAATCCAAAGATGTGCTGGTTAAGGTTGATTGGTCATGCTATGTTGATCCTAGTGTCAGGGGCTTAACAGGGTAAATGCACGGGGTTACAGGAATGGGACCTGGGTGGGATTGTAGTTGATGCAATCTCGATGGGCCGAATGACCTCCCTCTGCACTGTATGGATTCCATGACAATGCAGAAAAGGCCCTTCAGCCTGGCGAGTCTGCCTCGATAATAATTAGTACTAAAGGGATTAATTCCATTTTCCTGCACTTGGCCCATACCCTTCAATGTTATGGTGTTTCAAGTGCTCATCCAAATACTTTTTAAAGGTTGTAAGGTTTCGGGCCTCCTTCATCTTCCTGGGCTGTGCATTCCAGATTCTCACTACCCTCTGAGTGAAAAGGTTTTTTCTGAATTCCCCTCTGAATCTCCTGCCTCTTACCCTAAAACTGTGACCCCTCAACACTCAATCTTATACACCTCAATCATGTTCCCTCTCAGCTTTCTCTGCTCTAGAGAAAATAATCCAAGTTTATCCAGTCACTCATTGCAGCTCGAGCTCAATTGACCCTGGTTCAATTCCAGTCTCGGGTCACTATGCGTGTGGAGTTTGCACGTTTCCCTGTGTCTGCATGGATTTCCTTCAGGTGCTTCAATTTCCTCCCACAGTCCAAAGATGTGCAGGTTAGGTTGATTTGCCCTAGGGTCAGGGGTGTCGGCATTGGACTGGTGTAGGCACAGTAAGTAGTCCCACAACACCATGTTAAAATCCAACAAAATTGGTGAGTTTCATCCGATGAAGAGGCAGCGCTCTGAAAGCTCGTGCTACCACATGAACCTGTTGGACTTTAAACTAGCGTCAGGGGGATTAGGAGGGTAAATACATGGGGTTATGGGACTAGGGACTGGATGGGATTGTGATTGATGCAGAGTCAATAGACCAAATGGCCTCTTTCTGCACTGTAAGGATTCTATGACCAGAACTGCACACAGAACTTCAGGTGTGGCCTCACCAACGTTCTGTACAACTTCAACATAACCTCTCTGCTCTTATACTCTGTAACTTTGTTCGAATGAGGTTAAAGTATGTTTAAAAATCTAGGGGCAGGACTTTCCAGCCACACTCGCTCCAAGACCAGAAAATCCTGCCCGGGGCAACGGATCTTTGCATGATCCATATCCTGCCCACTACTATTCCCGTGGCAGGCGGGATGGGAAAGTTCCCCCCTCGGTTTTAGTGACAGTTAGTTTAGAACTCTTGTCCTCTTTAATTTACCTTCTCATTTATTAAAATGGTCTTATTTTCAATTCGAACTGTTGTCCTCAAAGTCCTGGATTAGATTGTGAACTTTGGAAAGAAGCCAGTACAGAAAAGGCTTGAACCTCCTCCCTTCACCTGTTTGTTTTTGTTAACTTTTAGTCAAGTCACAAAGTCTGCTGTGCCTATGGTTGACTATTTCCTGGCTCAGCAGTTCTGATTTTTGGGGTGTACCCCATAAGGTTTTAGTCATTCTTAGTGGAGAAGGACCAGAAAGTATACCAGACAAATATAGACTCGTATGTGAGTAGGAGAAATGGATGGAGGTCACACCTTCTACCTGAAGGACAGTGACAGGTAATATAATTCTAAATTGCTCTCTGTAAACAGCTGCTCAAATACTGTTAACATTTCAAGTCTCACACATATATGGAGCTAGCTTTCAAATTCTTGAATATACAGTCCAAATAGACCTCAAATTTATTAGAGAGCTGTCCTCAGTTAAAGTAGCTACGCTTCTGTAATTGGTGACTTTAAATGAAACAACTTTAACTGAATCACATTTTCCCATTGAAACCCATGTAAAAGATGTAGTTAGATTCTGTAGGACCTGACTCGTCAGAAGGAAAAATTAATGCATTGTACTGGAAAGGCTTGATGTTGCTAAGTTCTCATATTGGGTGGGAGGATGGAGTGATAGTGCAGCATGATTTGGACAGGCTGTGTGTGTGTGTGTGTGCGCGCATATGCATGGCAGATGTAGTAGAAAGTGGATAAATGTGAGGTTATCCACTTTGGTAGCAATAATAGGAAGACAGATTATCACTTGAATGGAGAGATGGATACGCAGCAAGACCTTGGTGTCCTTGTGCATCAGTTACTGAAAGTAAGCATGCAGGTACAGCAGACAGTAAAGAAGGCAACTGGTATGTTGGCCTTCATTGCGAGAGGATTTGAGTATAGGGATGTTTTGCTGCAACTATAAAGGGTTTTGGTGAGGCCACACCTGGAGTATTTATATACAGTTTTGGTATCCTTATCTGAGAAAGGATGTTCTTGCTATAGTGGGACTACAGCAAAACTTTACCTGGCTGATTCATGGGATGGCAGGTCTGTCATATGAGGAGAGACTAAACCTGGTTAGAATTGTATTCATTGGCATTTAGAAGAACGAGAGGGATCTCATAAAAACTTAAATTCCTAACAGGATGGATTTAGAAAGAACGTTCCCTATGGTGGGGGGAGTCCAAAACTAGGGGGTTCATGGTTTGAGAATAAGGGATAATCTTTTTAGGACTGAGGTGAGGAGAAATTTCTTTACCCAGATGGTGGTGAATGTGTGGAATTCACTATCCCAGAAAGTAGTTGAGGCCAAAATGTTGTGTGATTTCAAGAAGAAATTAAATATAGCTCTTGGGGCTAAAGGGATTAAGGGATATGGGGGGAGGAGGATCAGGATATTGAATTTGATGATCAAAATGAATGGCAGAGCAGGTTTGAAGGGCTAAATGGCCTACTCCTGCTTCTAATTTCTATGTTTCATTCTTGTAAACTTTCTCTACCCTTCCTGGTATCTCTGCATGTTTTTATAAGTCGGTGACCAGAGCTGTATGCTGTACTCTGTGTGGTCTAACCAAGATTTGAATAGTTCAGATTAATTAGCTCAGCATAATGCAGGAATGAACTGTGGCACTAGGCTAATCTGAGCTACACCTCCCAGTTTATTTGTATATGTTTGTACAGCTTGTACTCATCAGGAGAATCTGCAGGAATACCGATGCGAAGAAAAACAACTTTATACTGAGAGAGAAGAAACGTGTTGAGAGTGATTTACTCCAACTCTGTATCACCGAACAGCTATTTACTTTGTATGTTGAAATTTCAATGGTGGATTGGTGTTACATATGTAACCCAGCCTACCCTCTCAATGAATGTAAAAAAGCCCACGGCACTATTTCAAATAAAAGGTGCAGAGAAGATCATCCGGGGGTCAACACTAACCCTTCAGTAACAGGGTTGAGAAAAAATGATCTGGTCATTGTCGCATTGCTGTTGGAAGGGTGTGGCTATGTACAAATTGCGTGTCGCACTTAAATCACTTCATTGACTGGGACCTAAGTCTGCACAGATTTTCTGAAAGAGCATCTTTTCCAGCCCCACCGCCGCCCATCTTATTCCTGTGATCCACCTTAACTACACAACTTTGGACACTAAGGGACAACTTAGCATGGTTAATCCATCTATCCTGCACACCTTTGGACACTAAGGGGCAATTTAGCAAAGCCAATTCACACATCTTTAGAGGGTGAGAGGAAACTGAGCATCCAGAGGAAAGCCACACAGACACGGGGAGAGCTTGCAAACGCCACACAGTCACCCAAGGCCGGAATTGAACCCAGGTCCCTGGTACTATGAGGCAACTGTGCTAGCCACTGTGCTGCCCCATGTCCTTTGGGAAATCATAAAAGTATCTATGTAACTTCAAGTTATTTCCAGAATTTGTAAGTCAGCTCTCGAGAATCGATTTTTAAATGTTTGGATAGGATGCTTCATTGGCAGTCAAACCCTAAACCAGGGCTTTAGGTCCTGCAGATTTAGAACATGGATTTAACAAGCCCGTAAGGTTTCTTGATGCACACCTAAAATCCCTGTAAAGATTGAGAACATGGAGACTCTATGGGTGGGATTTTACAGCCTCGCTCAGGCAAGATCAGAAATTCTCGCCTCTGTTCAATGGAGATTTCCGTTGTCGGACCCTAACCCGCTCCAATTCCGTGGCAGGTGAGATTGTAGAGTTCTGACCTATAACTCGGGCAGCGAGGGTGGGCGGCTGGCAGTCACTGCCATTGATGATGATGATGATGATTCACACCAGGCAAGAGACATCCGATATAACTACCACACCTAGCATTCCAGACACACGCCGTGCAGACCAGCCAACACCCAGAGCTCCCAACACCAGAAAATGCTGGGGAAAAGCCCAGCAGGCCTGCGGTGACTGTGGAGAGAGAAACATTTTAAGTCCCTATGACTTTTTATTTCAGATTTCCAGTATCTGCAGTATTTTGCTTTTCGAGCATTAAACAGACTGGAACAGTAAGTTAGCTGCATCACTGCTTGAAGAACTGATTTTCTTTTTGTAAATACAATCTAACACTGACTACTGATAGTGAAAGGACAGAATGCTGTCACCCCTCCTGAGTTATGTAATGATGAGTGCAGTCTGATTTTATTGGGGTAATATCCACGTGTACCATTCTCAAACTGAAAACAAGACCCTACAAATCAAAGAAGGAATTATCTTTAACTTGGAATCCAAAAACTCCTCATGTGGACTGCGCAACAAATGACATTGTAACTCCAGTAAGGCAAGTTCTTTTTCAGGAATAAGATTATTTTTGGAAATGTTAATGTACCGAGGTGCTCGGGGTAAACTTTGCAATGTGCACTGTGCCAGGCTTCATTGAGTGGTTGTGTCTGGACAAGTTTCAACTGTCATCAGAAAATCTGAAGATCAAGATACAGTGTTTCTTGCGTGCTATAGACAAAACATACTGTTCATAGAGTACATGAAGGAGAAGGAAAGGAGGGGGGAAGAATGTAGTATTAGTCTTTTTTTGTTATTTTTGTATTAGTGTCACAAATAGGCTTATGTTACAATGCAATGAAGTTACTGTGAAAATTCCTCTAGTCGCCACGTTCTGGTCCCTGGGCAGCACAGTGGTCAGTATCTAAAAGGTGTGCTGGTTAGAGTGCGTTAGCCATGCTAAATTCTCCCTCAGTGTACCTGAATAGGTGCTGGAGTGTGGCGACCAGCAGATTTCCACAGTAACTTCATTGCAGCATCAATGTAAGCCTACTTGTGACACTAATAAATAAACTAAAAAATCTAACCAGCTCGTATTTCGGACTAGTGGGAGGAAACCGGAGCATCCGGAAGAAACCCATGCAGAAACGGGAGAACGTGCAGATTCCATGCAGATGGTCACCCAAGCCAGCTCCCTGGCACTGCCAGGCAGCAGAGCTAACCACTTTCGTAGCTTGGGTGTGGAGAAAGGTCAATTAATATAAGGTAATTCCATTCAGAAGTCTGATGGCAGCAGGGAAGAAGCCATTCTTGAGTCGATTGCAATGTGATCTCAGACTTTTGTATCATTTTCTCAACGGAGGAATGTGTAAAAGAGTATATCTGAAGAGCATGGGGTCCTTTTATGCTGGCTGCTTTTCTGAGGCAGCAGGAAGTCTAGACAGAGTCAATGGATGGGAGGCTGGTTTGCGTGATAGGCTGGGCTACGTTTATAAGCCTTTGTAGTTTCTTGCAGTCTTGGTCAGAGCAGGAGCCATACCAAGCTGTGAAATATCCGGAAAGGATGCTTTCTATGCTGCTTTCTAAACCGTGATGTTGAGTTCAAATATCCGCACACACCATTCCCAAATGGAAAACAAGACCTTACTAGAGATAAACAGGTTCCTGATCAAAGGGGGAACCATCTTCACTTTGGAATCAAAAACTACTCAAATGTGGCTTGTGCAATAAATGACATTGTAACTCGGATAAGGCAACTTCTTTTGCAGAAATGTTTATTTTTGATGCCATGCACGTGCCAAGACCTTTTTTTTAATCTTCCCTCATAGAATCATAGATTCCCTACAGTGCAGAAGAAGCACTTCAGTCCATTGAGTCTGCACCAGCTCTCTGGCAGAGTAACTTACCCAGGCCCTCTTCCCTGCCCTACTCCATAAACCCACATGTTTCCCACATCTTTGGACACCAAGAAACAGCTTAGCACGGCCAATCCACCTAACCTGCACATCTTTGGAGTGTGGGAGAAAACTGGATCACCCGGAGGCAACCCATGCAGATACTGGGAGTACGTGTAAACTCCACATAATCCTCCAAGGCCAGAATTGAACCCAGGTTCCTGGAGCTGTGAAGTAGGTATTCTAACCACTGTGCTGCTCCATTAGACTCAGGGCACAGAAGAAGCCATTCAGCCCATCATGTCTATCGTGCTCTTTGACAAGTCACTCACCTGCTCCTTCCCCATAGCAATACAAACTTTTCTTCATTGAGTATATATCCAATACCCTTTAGAAAGTTTCTGGTGAATTTGCTTCCACCAGCTTTTCAGGCAATGTAAAAAAATACTTCTGCGCACCTCCCCGAAGCTATTTCGGCAACAATCTTAAATCTACCTTCTGGCTGGCAACCCTTCTAAAGCTGGAAAAAGTTTCTCACTATCTCCTCCATTGAAACCTTTCATATTCACAGTGGTTAGCACTGCTGCTCCACAGTGCCAGGGACTCGGGTTCGATTCCTGGCTTGGGTCACTGTCTGCACATTCTCCCAGTGTCTGCATGGGTTTACTCTGGGTGCTCCAGTTCCTCCCTCAGTCTGAAAGATGTGCTGGTTAGGGTGCATTGGCCATGATAAATTCTTCCTCAGTGTTACCTGAACGGGTGCTAGAGGGTGGCAACTAGGGAATTTTCACAGTAACTTTATTGCAGTGTTAATGTAAGCCTACTTGTGAAACTAACAAAATAAACTTTAAGTTTTATTTGTAACCACGTTACAATCAGGTATGTAAGCAAAATGAGCGATTTGATGAAAGCTTTGTAACAAATATTATGACTTATTTTAGAACAAAATTCATGCATCTGGACTTCCCAATAAAACTAGGCAGCACAGAGCTTTCATGGGGATTTCAGTAACACTGGGTGTCGATAATCTTCATACTATATCCACCTGAGCTGTAGGCACTTTGCATCTATTGGGTCCTCTTGACATTTGTTAAAGTTAGACTGTCCAACTGAATTTTCCTATTGCCAGGAATCAAGACTCATGCCTCAGTGGGTCTTATAAGCCTCTTTTAGCCCCATTACTGCTGGCACCAGGTGTGAATTTTCTGGGCAACTGGTATAGAGACACTAAGTAGGAATCAGCATGCCACCATTAGCCAATCTTGTCAAGAAAACAGTCAGCAATGCTGTTCTAATCTAATTGAAACTTCTTTTTTGGCTCTAGAGGGGACAGAATTGCAGAATGATGGAGAACTCACTTGGCCCATTGGCTCTCCTTATTCTTTCTCCCACAGCACTGAAAATTCCTTTTCAACAATACATCCAGTCCCAATCTCTAGAAGTTTCAATTGAGTCTCCTTCCATTGGCCTTTCACCACAGAGCCATAGAATCTGTACAGTGCTGATGGCCATTTGGCCCATCGAATCTGCAATGACTGACCAACAGAGCATCTCAACCAGGCCCTAACTCCATAACTCACCACATCTCCCATGGTTAATCCATCAACCTGAACATCTCTGAACACTAAGGGGCAATTTAGCATGGCCAATCTACCTAACCTGCACATCTTTGGACACTAAGGGGCAATTCAGCATGGCTAACAAATCTAACCTACATATCTTTGGAATATTGTGCACAGTTACCAGAGGACATAGGCTTAAGGTAAAAGGGTGAAAGTTGAAAAGAGATGTAAGAGATAAATATTTTGCACAGAGTGTGGTAAGTGCCTGGAATGCACTGCCAGAGGAGGTGGTAGAAGCACATACAGTAGCAATGTTTAAGAGGCATCTTGACAGATACATGAATAGGCAGGGAATAGAGAGATACTGACTGCATAGAGGCAAAAGGTTTAGAAAGGCGTCATGTGTCAGCGCAGGCTTGTTGTTCTTTGTTCTTGAAGGGAGGGAAGAGATGCCCACCACAGGAGTTGCACTGGGGTCTTATTGTTGCTGCTGAGCACATGAAGTAGGAGTATTAATTTATTTCAAAGGATGAAAAATTAAATGCAAAGAGATCAGAAATGGTTGATCTTCCCAGCTTAGAATTGGGAAGGTAATGAGCTTGAAGTACGCCGTACATTAATCTGGTGTATATTTCCTGGGGTCACCAGCAAAAGGGAATTCCGGTGCTTGGTTGAAATGGCCCATGAGGAAGATTGTCACCGTGCCAATCGTAAACAGGAGGAGTGCAATCCAGAAACATGCCTTGTCGATCACTTTCCCAATCAGAATCCAGTTTTCATTCTCCTGAAGGAACACAAGGAACATGGTGTGACTGTCAGTTCAACAGCGATGGGCACTTGTTAATACATGGCCGATTTCTATGCGATATACACATTTATGTACACACCTGGAAAGGCTTATGGTGAACCTCACACTTTAGACATCAAGTAGCACTACACTTTCAGTAGTGGTAGATGGAATAGTGCAAACAAAATTAGTCATTCTGAATCCACAGATAAACACTCCTGGAACTGAAAACACTAATCCCTTCAGGTTTTCTTTAGTGGCCTGATGGTGAACTCACCCAGTGCTTACTTAACATCAGCCCCTTAAACAAACACAATAGTGGAAGAATTATTTTTTACTCTATTCCTTCATAGGACGTGGGTGTTGCTGGCGGAGCCAGCATTTATTGCCCCATCCCTATTCACCCTTGAACTGTGTGCCAGCATCGGATTGGGGTCTGCACAGTAAGAAGTCCCACAACGCCAGGTTAAAGTCCGACAGGTTTATTTGGAGCTTTCGGAGTGCTGCTCCTTCATCAGGTGCGTGACACTTTTTACTGTGTGTTTTCAGAGTCAGGGAAGGTGATGGCCTAGTGGTATTATCACTAGCCTGTTAACCCAGAAACTCAGCTAATGTTCTGGGGACCCAAGTTCGAATCCTGGCAGATGGTGGAATTTGAATTCAATAAAAAAAATCAGGAATTAAGGATCCACTGATGACCATGAAACCATTGCCAATTGTCAGGAAAGCCCATCTGTTTCACTAATGCCCCTTTAGGAAAGAAATCTGCCATCCTTACCTGGTCTGGCGTACAGAGCCATAGCAATGTGGTTGCCTCTCAACTGCCCCCAAAATGGCCTAACCAGCCACTCGGGGCCCCTGAGGATGAGACAACTAGGAATGGGCGATAAGTGCTGGTCAGCCAGCAACGCCCGTGTCCCATGAATTAATAAAAAATATTGCAGTGGGTCTGGAGTCACACGTAGGCCGGAGCGGGTAAGGACAGAAGATTTCCTTCCCTAAAGGGACATTAGTGGGCCTTCAGGACAATCGACAGTGGTTTCATGGACTTTTAATTCCAAATCTACTATGGCGGGATTCAACCTGGGGTCCCTGCATCTCTGAATTGCTAGTCTAGCAACAATACCACTACACCATCGCTTCCCCATTCTACCTCTGTATAATGTTGTTGGCCTTCTTGCTTCACAACATTTCAAATGTACATCATGGGTGCACTTTGGGAATCCTTGGAATGTGGAAGTGCAAGTCCCTTTTGACCTTATTAGATAGCGCACCCTCACTGTTAGCAATGTTGGATTTGCAAGTATGTTTAAGTTTCAATATTAAACCACGCTTGAGACATATGACTATCACATGGAAGTTCACATCAGAATTAAATTATAGCGACAACAATAACTTGCATTTATATATAGCACTTTCAATATAGGACGGCATGGAAAGGCATGTCATAGGTGCTTTATCAATGTGACACTGAAGCTACATATGGAGATATTAGGACGGGTCAAATCTTGATCAGAGGGATATGTTTTGAGAAAGAAGGAGAAAGAAATGGAGAAGCAGAGAGGCTTAGGGAGGAAATTTCAGAGAGCAAACAGGACCTCAGTTTAATAAAAGCAAAAAACTGGAAACCTCAGCAGGTGACAGAGTGGATTAGCACCGCTGCCTCACACTATCAAGGACCTGGGTTCAATTCTGGCCTTGGGTGACTGTCTGTGTAGAGCTTGCACATTTGTCTGCGTGGGTTTCCTCCGAGTGCTCCAGTTTCCTCCCACAGTCCAAAGATGTGCAGGTTAGGTGGATTGGCCATGCAGAATTCACCCTTAGTGTCCAAAGATATGTAGGTTAGGTAGACTGACCGTGCTAAATTGCCCCTTAGGCCCTGATTTTTCCAGCACGCCTGCCCCTATTCTGGGGCGGGTGAGGTTTGCAGATTAGCATTCTTTGTTGGCCTTGGGTGCGATTTTACAAGCCTCGAGCAGGCGTGCTGGTAAAATTCCAGCCTAAGTGTCCAAAGATGTGCAGATTAAGTGGATTGGCCATGCTAAATTGCCCCTTAGTATCCAAAGGTGTGTAGCTTAGGTGGATTGGCCAAGCTAAATTGCCCCTTAGTGTCCAAGGATGTGTAGGCTAGGTGGATTAGTCCCTTAGTGTCCAAATATTGCTGTTGCTGCAGGCTCAATGGGTCAAATGTCCTCCTTCTGCAGTGTAGGGAATCTGTGATTTTATGACTCAATGATCTGGCAGCATCCATAGGAAGAGGAATCAGAGTTAATGTTTCAAGTCTGCTTGACATTTCTTTGGAATTAAAAAAAGGAAAGTGTGTGATTATTTATGACAGCAGGTGGAACAGTGATGAGTGGGAACTGGGAGAGATTGCAACAAACATGTAGCGACGCTGAAGAACAAATGACAGATGGCCCAGTGGGGGAGGTACTGAGGATGCTGGAATCTGAAACAAAAACAGAGACAGCTGGAAAATCCCAGCGGGTCTGGCAGCAACTGTGCGGATGCTGTGATCTTAGTTTACCACCTGACCTGAAAGATGATCTTTCTATCTGAAAGGTGACACATCCCAAGAGTGCAGCATCCCTCAGTCAGTGCATGGAGATCACCTGACTAGATTTTCTGCTCATACCTCTGGAATAGGACTTGAACCCACAATTACAATTCTGTCCCAAAACCAACAAATTTACTCACAGAACCAAAGTCATTCTGTTCTTTAGTGCTTTTGGCAATAAAGTTGCAGGCGTCAACACAGGTCTTTATCTCTGGGGCAAAGTGAGCCAGATTTCTGTACAAGTCAACCGTGGTTCCAATATCAATTTCTGCACCTGAATGAGACACAAATATAAGGATCATTATTTGTTCAAAATTACAGATTAAAAATCATACTTTTCCCATCTTGTTCTTCCCTTTCCCACTCCCCCACTTCCCAAAATTTGCCACAGGAGTGACCATGGTCCAATAGGTTTTGCTAGGGAACTAATGACTCGCATTTATAACACATAACTTCATACTGAAAGGTGAGAGACAAGGTCAAACAAGCACTGGGCTGAGAAATGCCCCCTCTTCAACAAGTCCTTGGACAATGTACAAATGGAGTGAGTCTAGATTTATTCTAGAGGCTCAATACATGTACTCCATTGCTCGTATACCAGCACAGAATTCTCTTTGTGGCCTGGGGTGAGGGGGTTTGTTCAATGACACAAGGCTTGATAATTCAGCTCCATATTCTCTGGGGCTGAGGAGAATCCTATTGAACCTGAGGGGGTTTGATAGTGGAGACACCAAGAAATTGTTCCCATTGATCCGGGGGAATCTAAAACACGGGGGCATAATCTCAGGATGAGGGGTCGGCCATTTTTGACTGAGATGAGGAGAAATTTCCTCACTCAGAGAGTTGTGAATCTTTGGAATTCTGTCCCCCAGTGGTTTGTGGATGCTCCATCATCTAACACATTTAAGGCTGTGGGTTCGACAGATTTTCTTTTTGGCCCCTTTAGGATTTGAGGATTGTGGATGAGAAATTGGAATCAAAGCCCAAAATCAGCCATGATTGTACTGAATGGTGGCAGAAAGGGCTCGATGGGCTGAATGGTCTCATAGAATCATAGATTGTATGGCATAGACAGGCCCTTCGGCCCAAACTGATCCATGCCAACCAAAAAGCCCATCTAAGCTAACCCCATTTGCCTGAATTTGGCCCATATCCCTCTAAACCTTTCCTATCCATGTATCTGTCCAAATGCCTTTTAAATATTGTCAATATCCCTACCTCAACCACTTCCTCCGGCAACTCCTTCCACATACGTACCACCCTCTGTGCAAAAAAGTTGCTCCTCAGGTTCCCATTAATTCTTTCGCTTCCTTCCATACTTTGTGTTCAGTCAAGGTTGGAGGAGCTGTATGGGTTGGAGAGTTGGGCTTTGGAAAGGATGACCCAGTTGAGCCATACTTCACCAGATGTGCAAACACTCCTATTGTCTCTCTCACACACACCCACAGGACAATAAGCTAGAGATGAAATTCCCTTGGCTTGCTTTGATCAATTGTAATGCAATTCCCTGACTTTGCAACTAATAAGATACTTCTTGAAGTGTGATCACAGTTGTAACGTAGAAAGCAGAGCAAGCAATTTGTGCACCGCAGGATCCCACAAACAGCAATATGATAATGGCCAGACCATCCCTTATGGTGATATTGTTCAGGAAATAAATACACACTAGGCAGAACTCTCCCAGCTTATCTTCAGAAATGCTCACTTGGGATGTTTTAATCCCTCCTATGTGGGCTGATGGGCCTCAGAAAGGCAGTACTCCAACAGTGCAGCATTCCCTCAGCGCTACAGTCAGAGTGTTAGCTGAGATTGGGACTTGAACACATAATCTCTTGACCCAAATATAAGAGAAACACTGAGCCACAACTAACACCCGAAACTAACTCAACGCAGCCCTGCAGTTGAAGCTTTGTAGCCTGTGTAACTCAATACCATATCGCTAAGCTGTTGAGACAGCCCCTAATAACAGTGATTTAAACCATATTTAGTGACTGGCCTGTGTAGCAATTGATGTAGAAACTGCTAACAGATTGATATCTTGATTATGTTTGAGAACAAGGAGAAATTTCCTAAAGTTCTCTCATCTTGGACATTCTCCATATGGGTCCTTTATCCCTTGCTAGCCATTAGATTGCAAACAATCTGATACAAGTTGTTTTAAAGGATGGACTACATTAGCTTGACATATTTTCAAACTTTCCAAGCTGGATTAACCAGAAGCTAAGAACTCACAGCATAGCTCTCACAACCTCCCCCCGCCACCCCAACAAAGACAACAATCATGTCCCCACCCCTCACCAGATTTGATCCCTTTGTCCATACCAATGGAGACTCTTCTCTGCACTAATACTATCTCTTTCCTTCATTGAGCTTTGAAGAATGAAGCAGACAATCTCCAAGAGTGTCAGTATTTGAGTGAATGGGAGCACTTCAGGATTTACAGGGTTTACCCTGGAAGTGCAGTGGTACTTTCTGGAAGGTTCCCAATTTTCAGTATGTCTCTGGGATTGCTATTTTCCAGAGGACCCTGCCAATGTGCTTCTATTTGCAGGAGAACATCACGATGACTGCAGGAACTCTGTGAGTATGTGTCAGTATTTGCATTGGGACCCCAATAGTCAATCAATATCTGCATGAGTCCCTGGGAGTATATCCGTTTCTCCAGGGATCCCCAGGAGTATTGTCCATGTTTGCTGGAGCTCCCAGTTTTCCACAGTTTCATTCCATGTATAATTGCCTTGCGATGAAGCTCCTTGCTGTTATTTCTTTTATTTATTTATGGAACTTGGGCATCGCTGGCTGGCCAGCCTTTATTGCCCATCCCTAGTTGCCCTTGAGAAGGTGGTGGTGAGCTGCCTTCTTAAAACGCTGCAGTCCATGTGCTGTGGGTTGACCCACAATGATTAGGTAGGGAATTCCAGGATTTTTGACTAGCGACAGTGAAGGAACGTCCAATATATTTCCAAATCAGGATAGTGAGTGACCCAGAGGGGACCTTGCAGATAGTGGCGTTCCCAAGTATATGCTGCCCTTGTCCTTCTAGGTGGAAGTGGCCATGGGTTTGGAAGCTGCCGACTAAGGATCTTGGTGAATTTCTACAGTGCATCTTATAGATGCTACCAATAGCTGCTACTGAGGGCCAGTGGTGGAGGGAACGAATGTTTGTGGATGGGGTGCCAGTCAAGCGGGGCTGCTTTGTCCTGGATGGTGTCAAGTTTCTTGAGTGTTGTTGGAGCTGCACCCATCCAGGCAAGTGGGGAGTATTCCGTCACACCCCTGACTTGTGCCTTGCAGATGGTGGCCAGGCATTGGGAAGTCAGGTGAGTTGCTTGCTACAGTATTCTCAGCCTCTGACCTGCCCTGGTAGTCATTGTGTTTATGTGGTGAATCCAGTTGAGTTTCTGGTCAATGGTAACCCCAAGGATGTTGACAATTGTTCGTCGAGATGCTAGGGAGGAGGGGTGGGGAGGAGGCGGGTGTTGTTGGAGGGGGGGAAGTTGGCCTCCACCTATGCGAGCCCTGTCTTACTGGAATGAAAGCAGAAATCTGACCAGAGTGCATTGCTGCCTCACCATGCAGAACCATTGAGCTCAACTCCCTCGTCTCAACTCAACACCACAGATGAACATGTGCTCACGATCTGGCCCGATAATGAAAAGTACTGTTCACAGTTATCCTCTGTACTCATTAACCTATTGCAGCTTCTGACCCACTGACGGAGACGTTGGAAATCTTCATCCTCAATGTTCAGATCCCTTGACAGCCTCACTACTCCCATCTCTATGGACATCCTCTGTCCCGACAACCCTCCAAGAACTCCACACTCTTGTGAAACCTCCATGTACTTCTAGATGGAAGTGGTGGTGGATTTGGAAGGTGCTGCCTAAGGAACTTTGATGAATTTCTGCATGGCATCTTGTAGATGGTACACACGGCTGCCACAGTGCATCACTGGTGGAGGGAGTGAATGTTTGTGGATGAGGTGCCAATCATTCCTTTAGCAGCCAAAGCACTCAGCCCTGGAATTGCCCACCTAAGCCTCTCTATAACCCAACTCTTCGACCAGGTCACCTGTCCTGATATCTTTATCTTGTTGCCTGATTATATTGCTATGAAGCACCTTGGGATGTTTCTCTGAGGGTTAAAGACACTAAATGTAAGTTGAGGTGACTTTTGCCCTGTGGTGGTTATCCTTCAAACAAACTCATATGCCAATGTGGAAGCTGGAGTGGGCCATTCATTTAGCACCTCAAGCCTGTTCCACTGCTACTACTTTACTATCCATTCTCTTCCATTGTTCATGCAGCAGGTGGAGAAAAGTAGACATTGCCTCACTGCAGCAGAAAGGCATCCATTATCTGACCATTTATAGCAACTTCTCCTTTGCCTGTTTCTCTGGGTAAGGTTGTGCTTCTTTGCAATGGAGACACGTGACCCAGATCTGATCTTGGCCAGATCCACTCTGTTACCCAAGAAAGCAAAGGTTTGTAATGTGATTCTGGAATAGCCATGCCAATAAACAATATGTCAATATCCAAATTATCTTATAATAAAACTCCAGTAGCAACTGTTTAGGGTGACATTATGATAATAAAGAATTTATCACTGAAAGGAACTATGGCTATATACTGTAGAAACAGAAACATACAAACTAGAAGCAGGAGTAGCTATTTGCCATCGAGCCTGCTCCACCATTCATTATAGAACATAGAACAGTACAGCATAGTACAGGCCCTTCGGCCCTCAATGTTGTGCCAAGCTATGTCCAAACCCAAGATCAAGCTATCCCATTCCCTATCATTCTGGTGTGCTCCACCTGCCTATCCAATAACTGCTTGAAAGTTCCTAAAGTGTCCAAATCATGGTTGATTATCATTAAGATCATGGTTGATCATCAAATTCAATATCCTGATTCCCCCTTTCCCCCATATCCCTTGATTCCTTCAGCCCCAAGAGCTATATCTAATTTCTTCTTGAAATCACAGTGTTTTGACCTCAAATAATTTCTGCGGTAGTGAATATGCACACATTCACCACTCTCTGGGTAAGAAGAAATTTCTCCTCATCTCAGTCCTGAAAGGTTTACTTCTTATTCTCAAACTGTGACCCCTAGTTCTGGACTCCCCCCACCATCAGAAACATCCTTTCTGAATCTACCCTGTCTAACCCTGTTAGAATTTCATAAGTTTCTATGAGATCCCCTCTCACTCTTTTAAACTTCAATGAATATAATCCTAATTGACTCAGTGTCTCCTCATATGACAGACCTGCCATCCCAAGAATCAGCCTGGTAAATCTTGACTATATTCCCTCTATAGCAAGGCCAGATAAGGACGCCAAAACTGCACACAAATCTCCAAGTGTGAACTCACAAGCTCCCTGCAGTAAAACATCCCTATTCTCAAATCCTCTCTCTATGAAGGCCAACATGCCATTGCTTTTTTTACTGCCTGCTGCATCTGTGTGCTTACTGTCAGTGACTGATGCACAAGGACTCCAAGATCTCAGTCTCATTTCATATTAGACCATTCAAGTTGGACCAGTGATGGGCAATGTGGGCTAATGAGTGGGCCTCCTTCATCCTGGATAGACAGGGACTTTTTTCTCTGGGGCGTAGGAGGCTGAGGGGTGACCTTACAGATGTCTATAAAATAATGAGGGGCATAGACAAGGTAGATAGTCAATATCTTTTCCCAAAACTAGAGAGCATAGGGTTTAAGGGGAGAGGGGAGAGATACAAAAGTGTCGAGAGGGGCAGTTTTTTCACACAGAGGGTGGTGAGTGTCTGGAACAAGCTGCCAGAGGTAGTATTAGAGGCGGGTACAATTTTATCTTTTAACAAGAATTTAGATAGTTACATGGGTAAGATGGGTATAGAGGGATATGGGACAAATGCGGGCAATTGGGATTAGTTTAGGGCTTTAAAAAAAAAGGATGGCGTGAACAAGTTAGGCCAAAGAGCCTCTTTCCATGCTATAAATCTCTATGACTCTATTTCAGTGGGCCACTGAAATAGTCTTGTTCTCTAAACTTCACCCCATGAATAAAATTAAATACATTTAATACACGCTGAATATGTCATAGCGAGTTATAGAAAACGCTTCATCATTTATACATTAATAAAACCCTCAATAACTTCAAATGGTGAAAATGAAAAAAATGTTGACACTTTGGACACAGGGAGCGCATGACTCTCACAGTCAATGTTGTGAGCAATCAGCATGCACCTCGCTTCACTTATCATGGCTTTATGTGTGAATCATTTCAGTCACATCAGCAGGAAAAACAACTACCCAGACAGTAAACAGCAGCACGTGGAAATCCAGTGTGTGGGCATGGTCCACGAATGTCTGGTGGGGCCACACTCAGATCCCAGATGGGCTCAAGTGGACCCCGGGCTGCCCACCACTGAAGTAACTAATCCCTGGCCTTGGACAGGGTATCACTAACAATAATCTAATATCAACATCACTTTATTTACTAGCAGACAGTTTTGTTAATGACTATGTTCCCAGAAACAGTGGGAGGCCATTTTGTCCATCGAGCCTGTTTTCCGCCATTCAGTAAGAACAAGGCCTTAACCCCAGCAGTCAAACTTGCTGTCGTAGTCCTGATTACCCTTACCAAATAAAAATATATTAATCATTCTTTGGAAATATTCAATTGGCCCCAAGACTTAATGGCCACGATTCTCCCAAAAAAGTTTCAAGTGTTGAATTCACAGGAAAACTAGTGTAAATCATGTTGGGTCTTTTTTCAGTGCAACTTCAGATAAGAATCTCCCACACTTTGTGCAATGTAGAGGTCACAATCATGAATATCATTAAAAGCTCGGGAGATGGGGCCTATTCCAGAGTTCTGGAACTCTGCACGTGTGCGGTGGATCCGATCTATCAGCCTGTACTTTGCTGTCAGCTCAATCACTGGCCAGCCTGGGACCCTCGCAGTGCTGCCCCTCCACTCCCCCCTCACAGCTCGATCACAGGCACATGACCATTCCCAGGCCAGCCCCAACACCTCCCCCCCCCCCCCTCACAGTCCTGAACTGCCTGAACTCCAGGCCTTCCCCAGCAATGATGGTTCCCCCCTGCACGCCCCTCCCCCCCTAGCTAACACCCCCTCCGCCCCAGGATGCAGACCCCCTCCGGCTGATCACAGCTCCCCTCAGCCCGTCCTGATCGCTGGCCTCCCTCCAGCCCCCATCGCTCGCCCCCTAGGCAGAGTGGCAGGGAGACCCATCACCCCATCAATCAAACCCTAGGCCCGCACCCAGCAGACCCCACCTCAAATTGGCTCCAACACCTTGGTACTACCTGATGCCCGATGGGCAGTGCCAAGTTACCCCTGGGCCTGGGCAGGGGGCATGGGGTGGCACTGCCATGGTGCCCATGCCTAGGGGGCACCATCGCTCCCACCCGGGGGGCTCTGGTTGCCCCCATCGCTCCAGCGGGATCATCCCACTAGTTCCCCAAAAGTGGGAAATACTCCTGGAAGGGTGGGAGATGCTAGTGGGCCTGGAGAATTCAGTCCCGGGCCCAATATTCACATTAAAATCAGATTAAAAACAGACACTTACCTGGTGTTCCTGCCAGTTTCCAGTGTGGCTTAGATGGCGCCACACATCCGATGCTGGGAGATGCACTTAGGGCAGGAACTCACGCACGAATCCCACAAATCAGCTGACACGCGATTCTCCCGGCCCGCTGTGCGAGGCAGGATTAATGAGGCGGGAAGGGAGAAACGCCCCCAATATCTTTTTCAGGGGAGTGAGTTCCAAGTTTTCCCGACTGTGAGATGAAATGCTTCCTAATATCCCCCGTCAGTCTTGGTACTGTGTTGTCTGTGAATCTAAAATTGGAAGCCTCACCACCCAGCAACGTACCTGAAGCTGCATTGTTCACTCTCTTTAGCCCATGCCTGTCTCGCTGTCTTTCAAACATCAGCTCACTCCGTGGTTTTTTGAGGATATATTCCTCTGCTTTCAACATGATCCCGAAAGAACTTCTACGCCTCGGCTGGGGAGTCTCCCAGGAATCCTCCGAAGGCTCCAAGTGCATTCCCAGATATTGAGGCAGGAACTCTAGGAATACCTGCAAGTACAGACTGCAATTTTGTCAGGTCCACCTGAGAACCATAAGCAGAACCACTCTCCCCCCCTCCCCACTCACATTGATTGAGACAGTGCAGTCAAAATCCTTCAAAGGCCCTCAATCACTCATTTATACTCCCTCAGCATCTCAGTGACGTACTCTCCCAATATTCCAGACAGCTTCAAGTTTCTCAATGTCCAGATCACCAACAACCTGCCCTGGTCCATCCACGATGACACTGTAGTTAAGAAAGCCCATCAACGCCTCTGCTTTCTCAGAAGACTAAGGAAATTTGGCATGTTCCATACGACTCTCACCAACTTTTACAGATACACCAAAGAAAACATTCTTTCTGGTTGTATCACAGCTTGGTATGGGCTCCTGCTCTGGCCAAGACTGCAAGGAACTACAAAGGACCATGAACGAAGTCCAGTCAATCACTCAAACCAGCCTCCCATCCATTGACTCTGTCTACACTTCCTGCTGCCTTGGGAAAGCAGCCAGCATAATCAAGGACCCCACGCACCCCAAACATTCTTCCACCTTCTTCTATCAGGAAACTGATACAAAAGTCTGAGGTTACACACCAATCGACTCAAGAACAGCTTCTTCCTGGCTGCTATCAGATCTTTGAGTGGACCAACCATATATTAAGTTGATCTTTCTCTGCACCCTAGCTGTGACTCTAACACTATATTCATCTCCCTCTCATCCCCTTCTCTATGAACGTCTGTATAGCGACAAGAAACAATACTTTTCACTGTATCCCAATACATGTGACAATAATAAATCAAATCAAAATCAAATCAAATGAAAAACACCTTGCATAAACCTGAATGAGTCAATATTTTGTCCGACATATTGAATCCTGGACCTCACATTCCCAGACATATTTTCCAGAATGCCACCATAGGTTAAATGATCAGTAACGAGAGCCTTGGCTATAACTCCCACTCTGCCCCGCTCTCCAATCTAACAGACATGTGATTGAGCATGGGATCATTCCCAGTCTTTGGTCCACACCTAGACCCTCTGGAAAACCTGGGTGAAATAGTTACATGGCTTGTAACTATTTCACTTGGGAAAGTTGCAGGAAGGGAGACATTTGGAGATGGATGGTACACAAATCACTTTTGTGGGCATCACAGGCTAGGAGAGCATTTATTGCCCATCCCTCATTGCCCTTGGGCAATTGGTGGGTGAGCTGCTTTCTTCAACTGCTGCAGCCTGTGCGGTGTAGGTACACCCACGGTGCTGTTAGGGAGACAGCTCCAGGATTTTGACCCAACAACAGTGAAGGAACGGCCGATATATTTCCAGGTCAGGGTAGTGAGTGGCCCAGAGGGGAATCTCCATGTGGTGGTGTTCCCATGTGGCTGCCTCCCTTCTAGATGACAGGCTGCGGGTTTGGAAGATCCAATTGAAGTATAACAGCAAATGACAGCGGATGCTGGAATCTGAAACAAAAACATAAAATGCCACAAATTCTCAGCAGGCCAGACAGCATCTGTAGAGAGAGAATAGGGCCAATATTTCGAGTCTGGATGACCCCGGATTGGACTTAACGTTTTGATTCTGGAATACTTTTCGTCAGATTCCTTCTATTGAAGGTATCTTAGTGAATTGCTGCAGTGCATCTTGTAGATTGTGTATGCGCACATGCATATGTGTGTGTTTGTGTGTATGCGTGTGTGTGTGTATGTGTGTGTGTGTGTGTGTGTGTGTGTACACCAGCTGCAGACACTGACCCCCTCAGAAGGATGGAGAGATATATCAGCCGTTCCGTCACACTCACTGGGTCTAATTCCTGGAATTCCCTCCCCACCACATCGTGGCTCAACGTACACAGTGGGTTCAAGAACGCAGCTCACCACCATATTCTCAAGGACAATTAGGGATGGGTAATAAATGCCGGCTAGCCAGCGACGCCCATGTCCCACGATTGAAGAAAACAAATTGAAACTTCCAAGATGAACATGCACAAGTTAACGCCCAGACAAGGAAGGACGATATATGAAAAGCTCCGTTCATAATTCCTTAGGGGAAATGCTTGTAAAAGTTCCTTACGTGTTTGATCTTCTCAGACAAGCTGTGGGTGTTTGGTGTTCTCAGGGAAACGTTCAGGACGATGACGCAGTTTGTTACAATCAATGTGCAGACGATCATCACAAATATTAAGTACCTGCAGCAAAAAGGCATCAAATTGTCCCGTCATCACGTTGCTGGTTGTGGTATCTTGCTGTGTGCAAATTGTTATTCTCATTCCTGACATTACAACAGTGACCGTGCTTCAGAAAGCACTGTTCAGGCTGTGAGCTGTAATAAGGTGTCTGGCTATGGTGCAAAGGGCCACATCAATGCAAGTATTTCTCTTTTCTACAACACGGAAGTGGCACCTTTTCAATAGGAAAGGAGAGCGGCACACTGGCACAGTGGTTAGCACTGCTGCCTCACAGTGCCAAGGACCTGGGTTCGATTCCTGCCTCGGGTCACTGTGTGGAATTTGCCCATTCTCCCCGTGTCTGCATGGGTTTCCTCTGGGTGTTCTGATGTGGCGGCACAGTGGCACATGGGGGCGGGCATGGTGGTTAGCACTGCTGCCTCACAGCCCCAGGGACCCTGATTTGATTCCTGGTTTGGATCACAGTCTGTGTGGAGTGTACATGTACTCCCCGTGTCTGAGTGGGTTTCCTCTGGTGCTCCAGTTTCCTCCCACAGTCCACAAGATGTGTGGTTAAATGCGTGCTAAGTTCTCTCTCAGTGTTACCCAATCTTAGTGCTCTCACCAACTTTTGACCTACTCAAAGCTGTTTAGATGGGGAAAGTTTTTGCTATTAACACCCAGCTCACGAGTTTGTGATGTGAAACAATATTGGGAATTCAGTCACTGAGGCGGCATGGTGGTTAGCACTGCTGCCTCAGAGCGCCAGGGACCTGGGCTTAATTCCGGCCTTGGGTAACTTGTGGAGTTTGCACATTTTCCCTGTGTGCGCGTAGGTTTCTTCTGGGTGCTCCAGTTTCCTCCCACCGTCCAGAAATGTGTGGGTTAGATTGGCCATGCTAAATTAACCCTAATGTCAGGGGGATTAGCAGGGGTAAATATGATAGGGCCAGGGTGGGATTGTGGTCAGTGCAGACTTGATGGGCCAAATGGTCTCCTTTTGCACGATATTGATTCTATGAAACAGGCACCGGACTAGGAGATTTTCACATTAACTTCATTGCAGTATTAATGTAAGCTTGTGACTAATAAATAAATAAGCTTTAGATGTGCAGGTCAGGTGGATTGGCCATACTAAATTGCCCCTGAGAGTCCAAAGATGTGTAGATTAGATGGATTGACCATGGTAAATGTGTGGGGTTATGGGGATGGAGCAGAGAGCGGAGGATGTGGGTCTGGGAAAAATGCCTTTTCGGACAGTAGACCCAATGGGCCAAATGGCCTCCTTCTGCACTCTAGGGATTCTCCTGTTAAAATCAGTTCTGATGGTCAGCCTCTGAGGCACATGGCACAACATTCATAGAGGAGAGTGCTGCTAGAACAATTAACCCTGATTGCCCTGTGAATCAGACAGGTACATCAGTGACAAAGGGGGTGGAGAGGAGGAGGAGGGAATGGGGGGCTGTGGAGGGAGACAGGGGCATGGGAGTGCAAAGGGGTGGGGAGAGAGGAGGGGGGCAACTGATTTCTCCTCCCACTCCTCGGATAAGCTGCAGACACACACTGTCTAAGGGTGCATCCACTTTCATTGATACCAAGGTGTTGAAGGTTTAAGTTCATTGCCAAAGATGTGTAGGTTAGGAGGATTGGCCATGTTAAAATGCCCCTTAGTGTCCAAAGATGTACAGGTTAGTAGTTTGGCCATGCCAAATTGCCCCTTAGTGTTCAAAGATGTGTAGGTTAGTTGGATTGGCCATGCTAAATTGCCCCTTAGTGTCCCAACATGTGTAGGTTAAGCCATGGTAAATACACAGGGTTATGGGAATAGGGCAGGGGGTTGGGCTTGGGTAAGATGCTCTCTTTGAGAGTTAGTGCAGACTTGATGGGCCAAATGGCTTCCTTTTGCATTGTCAGAATTCCATGGATTCTACTCTATGAAAGTTCATACGAAAATTCAGGTCAGTTTTGTTGTAGTCATCTGGAATCCTGTCCCCAAAAGATGATAGGTGGGCATTTCAGAATTGGGATTGAGAGATCTATGTTGATTAAGAGTGTGAAGGAGTATGGAGCAAATGTGGAGATCAGCTATGATCTAATTGATTGGAGGGAGCAGGAGAAAAATGTTGAAAGCCCATTCCCAGGTCTTAATGTTCAAATGAGTCGAAAGTTGACCTCACCTCAAGTCCATTTACAGACAGGACAAAGAGCAGGAACCCTGGCAGTTTATTCTTCCCATATTCTCCCAGGGTTGCAAAGGATGGTTTGTGTGTCTCTGAGGCTGGGACTTTTTGTCCTCCCCCCATTCCACCCCGAACCTTCCACTTCTCCCATGTTGTAAATCTCTATAGATCAGCTGGATAGTCAATATCTTTTCCCAAAGGTAAGGGAGTCTAAAACTAGAGGGCATACGTTTATGGTGAGAGGGGAGAGATACAAAAGGGTCCAGAGGGACAACTTTTTTCACCCAGAGGGTGTTGAGTTTCTGGAATGAGCTGCCAGAGGTAGTAGTAGAGGAGGATACAATTTTGTCTTTTAAAAAGCATTTAAACATTTGCATGGATAAGATGTGTACAGAGGGATATGGACCAAACGCGGGCAATTGGGACTAGCTTAGGGAGACATGGACAAGTTGGGCCGAAGGGCTTGTTTCCACGCTGTAAATCTCTATGACGCTATGACTCTACGATTGTCTTCCTGTCCTGTTGAAGTCAACCATTTGTGTTGCTGGCCAGCCATGTCACCAGGGAATGTGTGGCGAGGGGGGGGGGGGGGGAGCGGTTGAGAAGGTGGGGGAGGGGGGGGGTGTTGAGAAGGTGGGGGAGGGGGGGTTTTGGGGGGTCATCTTTGGCAGGACTGGTTGATCCCCTCCAGTGGAAAAATCTGGAAAATCCCAACCTGGATATTCTGCCGTGCGGCCAAATGGACTCTGGAG